>NW_014569611.1:330913-335945 GCF_001313835.1 Polistes canadensis
CTTCTTCTTCTTCTTACTCCGAGCGAAAAGGAGGCATCCGTAGAACGATAAGCGAACGATAATGGATGAAGGCGAAGAAGAAACGTAGGTTGGAGGATATACCGGAAATTGGATGCATAGACAACGCATAGCTCCAGGCTTATATATTCTTTTTACGTATACATATATCTTTAAATGTATATATATATATAATTTTCATTTGTGTTAAATATAGACAGGTGTATATATATATCTTTATATATATAAAATGATTTAAAAAAAATATTTAAATAAAAATTTGTGAAAAAAAGATTAAATGTAATCATTTGTCATAAAATATCTTACCTGCTGTGCGACAGGTTCAAGAATACTTTCTATAGTCTTTGTGTGAAACACCGGCATATTTTCGACTTATTACGTAGAAAATAAAAAATAAAAATAAAATCCTTAATCTCTTATGACTAAATTTATAAAAATCAATACAAATAATAAATAATTGTTGACAGGACCAAAATCTAATATAAGAATAGAAAAAGTAAAGTAAGCGAGCGTCACCAAATGACAGAACAACTACAGTATCACTGAATCATATAACCAGAGATGGTATCATCTCACAAAATAGTAAGCATTGATTACAGTTTATTCAAGATTGCTAACTGCAGTTACATTTTTGAACGCGATGCAAAGGTTTGATGCAATGTTCGCTCGATAATTATTAAAGGTAAAACAGATTTTCTTATTAGCTAATTTATTAAAAAAATACATGTATTGTTACAAATTTATATTAAAATTAAATTTCAATGATAATATTTAAAAAAAGTACATGAATTTTTTGTTAAGAAAGCACATTAATTATAATAAAAAGTATTTTTTATTGCATTTTTGTATATTGTTGCATCTTAACAGAACGTGCTTTACTAAATCTAGATGGCACTATATTAGATCAAAAATTATAAAACATTTCTATACTCTTCTATTTAAATTATCTTATTTTGTGGTAAAATTCATAATTTCTTATATGTATAGTTAGGCCCTTTATTTTGAAAGTAGCTTAAGTCCATTTGTCAATTGTTTGTTGTTAATTTTAGTAACATGTACCACCTGAGAATGCTGTTATGAAAAGCATTTTGCAGAAAAAAAGAAAGATAGACTTAGGTCAATTTCAAAATAAACGGCTTAATTATTGAATTACTAATCTTTTGACTATTAAAGGCGTATATGTCTATTAATATATACGAAAGACGTAAATATACGCTTTTACGTATCCATCAATATATACGAAAGGCGTAAATTTATGCCTTCTGCATTTTTTTACTATAACACCTAAAATTTACAATTTAAGTT
Organism: Polistes canadensis; assembly: GCF_001313835.1. Classification (NCBI taxonomy): domain Eukaryota; kingdom Metazoa; phylum Arthropoda; class Insecta; order Hymenoptera; family Vespidae; genus Polistes; species Polistes canadensis. Next base: position 332,237 of record NW_014569611.1, read on the forward strand.
AAGTAAATTATAGTAGCTTAAAAAGTTGCTTAAAATGGATAAAAAAATAGATATTTTAATTTATTGGCAATTTTTATTTTTTTAAACCCTAAGAATAGTATTTTAAATTTCCGAGTACTTTTTTGGTCACTAGTCAGTGGACGATCAATCGTAGCGACTGACATGTGATAATCGCGTGGTATATATTGATGAATTCCTCCGAGATCACGCCGCAAACAAAAGGTTAAAATATAACATTATAATACATAAGAAAAAATCATCATCAAAAAAAGATATTCTTAAATAAAATCGTATATATCTCTATCATTCTACGGAAAATGTTTTAAATACGGTTTGCAGAATGATTGGTCTTTACATATTTACTGTAAATAATAAATATAGTATTAACACGTTGAACGCGCGTTACTTATTTTTGAAAAAACAGTTGAATGTTAGTCACCGGCGACTGACGCGGCCTAAACTAAACGGAAAGCTGTCGATCAGCACTGACGTGTTAATAATTATAAATACTTCTTATGTTCAAGAAACTGTATTGTATAAAAATTACTGAAATATAACTACATATCCAGTTTGATAATTTTTTCATTATTCCTATATTTAATGTTTACACGTGTTTTTTATTTTTATCAATTATTTTAAGATTAAAGTCCTTGTAATTATTTCTTAGCAAAAGATATTTTCATCGCATGCGAAGGTGTAATTTTAAATCCTTGAAGTGCATCTTTGGCAGCACCCGATTGAACCTCATTTTCAAACTCTACGAAAGCAATATCATGCCGATTTGGCACTAAGCGAACTTCTTTAAAACCAGGAAATTGATTGAAAAGCATAGATAACATCATTTCACTAGTTTCGTCAGGAAGATTTGTAAGGAACAAAATTTGATTCGGTGGTTGTTCAGGTACGGCTGTATTAACTAATCCTGGATGTTGTGGTACTCCAGGATGATATCCAATCTGCTGTGAATGTTTCGCTTGTTCTTTAGCACGTTTCTTTGCACGTTTTGCTTCCTCATCCGCAGCTGGTAGTACACGTTTTGGTTTTTTAGGACGTTCTGCGAAAGTACCTTTCATTTTAGCAATTAAGTCACTATCTGTCTTTGCATACTGTATCCTCTGAAAATATAAAACAATTATAATATATAATAAAGTTTCTTTTTTTTTACAGATATCTAAATAACATACATACCATTGGTTTATCATAAAAAGGAAACCCTTGCATAGATCTTAAAGCATTCGTCGCACTTGCTATTTCTTTAAAAATTACAAATGCCTGACCACGCATTTTTAAAGTTTTTAGTGCTACAATATCTAATATCTGTCCAAATTGAGAAAATATAGCATATAAAGATTTCCTTAATTCTTCTTTCTTTATCTTCTCATTTAAATTATTTATGTAAATTGTATTATTTGGTCTGATATCCATAATTACTGAAAAAAATTATTATTGTTATTATTACATATAAAGAATAGAATTTATATAACTATAAGAAATAATATTATATTTAATAAGAAAAAATATCTAATTCACACGGAATTTGAATAACCTTCAAATATCACAATGTTATTCTGAAATATAATTACAAAAATTATTAACCAATATAATAAGATTTATATACTTACAAAATAAATGTTAAACTTTTGTAATATTTAATATTTCACTAAATAACGTTTTTAATTAATATTTTTATCAGCAGAGGAAAACCGACATAAATATCGTTTAGAGGTTAGAATAAAACACAACAGATTGAATGCGCGTTTTAATGTCGCTGTATGTCACTCAACGCTGATTGGACGCAGACTATTCGTTATTTAACCTATCCGTAATTTATTTAAAATTAAATTGACTTGTGGATTCAGAAACAAGTATATTTTCTTAGATCTGTAATTTAGAATTAATTTCATATAATATTAATTATTTTATTTGAATTACATCAAGTCAGTATTAGTTTCTAATAAGTTATGTGTTAAATAAACAATAACAAATTAATTATTACAAAATGTGTGAAAAGACCACAACTTCAGCACATATGAAATTGAAAAATAGTCCAGCAGTAAACAAACCATTTCGTTCATTATTTAATAACAATGTTGATATTACTCCAAAACATAAGTCTAACGTTGAAAGTTCGGGAAAAGTAAATAATAAATCACAAGTGTAAGTAAAATCTTAAGAATTATATATATATAATATTTATTACATAAATAGTTTCATATTTAATATCAAATAGGGATACTACTAAACGAAAATTGTCACGAGAATTGATTTTTACCAAAAAAATACGACTCGATGTTGAAGAAGAAGAAGATGTGGAAAATGTGAAAATCGATGAAAGCATAAACGTATTTCCAAATGATTATGAAGAATTAGAAAAGAGAATAATAAAAAAACAGAAAGAAATAGAGACCTTAAAAAACGAAATTTCATACTGTAGAAAGGTAAGACTTCTATATTATTATATTATTATTTTTTAATAACATTAAATGTAACTAATTTGTTAAATAATTTAAGAACAATTCCACTGATTTGGAAGTGGATATTAAACAGTGGAGATTTGCTTGTCAGGATGCTCTGGAAAGATTGCAGAAAGATTTAGAAAGTAAACGAGGACAGGTAATGACTATGGAAGAAATATTATTATCGTTGGGTATACCTAAGACTTTAGTATATTATTCTACAGAGAATGACATGTTTATTCAATAATGAAATATAATATATTTTTTGTTAATTTTATTATAGTACCTTATGTACAACATTAAAGTTACCATTTTGTTGTTAACAAAATCTAAAGTATATATTTTATATTAATATTTATGCGGTCTTAATGGACGATCAGGATTAAATAATGGTGGGTCGTTTACATATCTTGGGTCTTTTGTAAAATATCCCATTAAACCTTAAAAAGAAATATTTATATAATATTAGTGATTAACTAATTAACACATTTTATTTCTTAATAAATTGTTAATAATAATAATAGATCCAACAATTTTACCAGCATTTTGTGCTTTTAAGATTTCTCTCTCAACTTTTTCTTGTTTATTTTTACATAAACCTGTTATATGCTTCCCATAAATCCGTCCGGTGTATCTACTTTGAAACTGTGATAGTAATCGTACATTCTTAAAATTTGGTTCTATATTTAATTTGCATAATAAACATTGCTGTTTTTCTTTTTTATACGGATTTATAGTTAAATTAGGCTGTAATAAACGATAAATTTAATAAGATGATAGTAAAAAGTAAGAAAAATACAATTACAGTTATTTCTAACTAACCATATCTTTTACCATATCTTCTTCCTCTGATAATTTCTTATTTTGTAACTCATGGTTTGAAAGACTTCCTACAAATCTGTTAGAGTACTGTCTTCTCTTTTTTACAAAGTTTTCAACAACTTTTCTAAGACCACTATTGCGAATCATTTTCTAGGTTATGCTGCTATAATTTTGTGTAAAAAGCTGAAAAATTCAAAGTTCTTTAGGTATACACCTTAAGTAAAGCATTAATCAAAGAATTTTGAGCGATCACACATTTGAAATTTAAAGTTAAATTTATTAGAAAAAAAAAGGATTTTAAATATTTTTTTTTATTGGTAATAATAATAGTAATAACATTATGGGTGCGTTCCACTAAGCGCTCACAACGATCAAAATGCTCCTTTAGGGTGCGTTCCACTAAGCGCTCACAACGATCAAAATGCTCCTTT
>NW_014569611.1:336465-363579 GCF_001313835.1 Polistes canadensis
TAATCTTTTACTTTCTTTTCACTACCTCGCCATTTGTATTATTACCTCCACGCTCAAAACGCACTATAGTCGCAAATATCACTGCTAAATATCCCTATGCTCAATATTAGAAATGATACGTAAATACATAATAAGTATTATTTCATCACTTTTATAAATCCTACAAATTAAAAAATATTTCAAATTTGATATGATGAAATTGAAAATCCTCTTTATAATAATGATTCAATGATGAAATTAAGTGTGATTATCATTTTTATCGCATGGAATTTTGTGTAAAATGTCATTTTATTTTATCATTCAATTGATTTATTTATTTATTTAAAAAAAAATGTATTTCACACACACACAAAATATTTAATTTTGATTACATTATTATAAAATTAAAAAAAAACTAACGGAAGTTTACATAGAAATTGGTATTTATATATTTCGGAAAAATTATTTATTATTCTGGACAAATAGTTAATTTATCGACATATTATCAAAGTCTACTTATATTATTATTGTTAACAATTATTATTAATCAAAAATAATATATTTGGTATCTTAAATTACATTAAACATTTGATTTCCGGTTAGTAAAAGTTGCTTTCAGTTTTAGTATTTCATTGGATTTCCGGTTAGATCATCTAAAATTTGGATGTATAGATTCATTCCAGTGGATTTTTTTCTATAGTTCATTTTAAGCTAGGCGTAACGTAGTTTCGAATTCTTTTATACTGCACCTCGCGTGTGTTGATAATTTATTATATATCGTATTATTAACAATTATGGGGGGTGAAGAAGGAATAGGCGTGACAACTGGTCAACCTAATTTATATAAACAGGATCTTTCAAAGCTTGTAAGTGAAATCATATTAATAAACTTATGTCTAACGGTTATTTCCATGCGTGCTACATTTAATTTAACCTTACTTTTCAATTTTTGATAGACAGCGATACCTCAAAATATTCGGATAGTACAGTATGACTTAATTCTTGACTTCATATTTTGGTTATGTATAATGTGATCGCCCTAATTATTATTTCTAGCAATAGATCATTTATTATAATCTTGATAAGCATATTTAATTTATTTTAAAAATTTACATATATCTTATAATACGAAATAATGTTGTAGTTTTTGCTTACGAAAGTATTCGATATATATTAAATATCATTGTTAAGTTGCTTTTCGTAACCCGATACCGTATGCTATAACATTAGAGAATGAATTAGAAAGGTAATTTCAACAAATTCTTATTTTTTCAATAGCTGAATTAATATTTAGCTCCGAAAATAAATAGGCAAATATAACGATAAAATATTTTTTTTATATTATAAATAATATGTCAAACAAATTAAGACATGTTTTAAAATAAAATGCTTACGCTACGAAGTATTAAAACTATTTTCTAAATATTAAATTACAATAGATAAGAGATAAATAAACATTGACCGAATATTTTTTGGAGTCACTGTATCTAACTATGATAAATTCGTTAATATTATATACTTTTCTTAAAACTTACTGACATATATATAGATATTTATTTTATATATATACATTTTTATTTAATTATTAAATTTTTAAATAAAACTTATTATTTATGTTGTGTACTTAAAACATATATATTTAAATAAATCTGTTTTTTTCTGTATATTTTAGGATGTCAGTACATTAACTGCTTTATCTCGTGAAGTTATTAGCAGACAAGCTACAATAAATATCGGTAAGTATATGGTTACTATGTTAAGATATTCTAGATATTTTATTTAAGTAGTAAAGTATTGCATCATATATATATATATAAAATAAGAAGATAACACATAGGTTGGTTGAACAGTTCTCAATCTAATATAGAAACAATTTTTTTTCTCTGCTAAATTCATTTTTATTGTTTTCCAAAAATAAGTTTCTTTTTTCTTGAGGCTGAAAACTTCTCAACTATTAATTATTTATTTATATTATTTTTTGTAGGTACCATAGGTCATGTAGCACATGGAAAATCAACAATCGTTAAAGCAATTTCAGGTGTGCAAACTGTACGCTTTAAAAATGAATTAGAAAGAAATATCACTATAAAACTTGGTGAGTATGAGTTTAATTCAAATTTTATCTATTTAAAATTTTTATATTCATAAAATTCTGTTGCTTATAGTATTAACTTTTTAAAAGTTGCTTATTTTTTTCAAGGGATTGATATTTTTACTATATTATAGGTTTATTTAAAATAATGTTTTGATATATACAATTATATATTACTATACATTTATTGATTACTTAATCATTATAAATATGCTTACATGTAGTGCAAGTTTCTGTATTAGTGAAGAAATTATTTATTTACGGAATAGATGTTAATATTTAATAATTTACGATTCTTTCTATACAAATTTGAAATATAACTTCTAATAATTTAAAGATATTTCATATATGAGAGAGAGTACGTGTACCCAAAATTGTAGTCGATAGTGTATGTTTAACATTTTTACTGCTATGCTGAAATAACTTGGTTAGCTCAGCACGTCGTGGTAGTATTTTTATTATTCAGGATTTCATAGAAATTTATCTTTCATTTTCGATGTTCTAATAAAAATTTGTAATTGTTCAATGAGGCACTTTTTATTTCAAAATGTATTCTAATTAGTGATAATGTTCAAAATGCATTAACTGTAAGTTTTCATTCAACTTTTACAATTGTAAGTAGTTCAAATACTCCGGTCATCAATGACCACTGTGGTGTCATAGGAGAAACTGTGGTCGATCATATATGACCAACATGGCATTCAAAGTAATAATAAAACAAGTTTTTTTGTAGTAATTACCAGAGCTTGAAGATAGTAATGATATTATTTTTGGTTTTAAAACAGTTATGAATAACTAAAATGTCGACGTTTTCCTGTTTCGATATTGATTATTATATTTCTCATCACAATTATTTTTTTCAGTTCAAAAATCATTCTTTTTTATCGACTTTCTTTATAATTGATATCACTAAATATTGTAGTTGGAAGTTGCTGTATAATATATCGGTTATTTATAATTGTTTCACTAATAACTAATATTTAAATGTATAGAATAGTTATTTTCAGAACCTTTCCAAGTTCTGGTAATTATTATAAGTACAGTTATCTTGTAATGCATTGAATAATTTATGAATAATATACTTTATTATGGTTGAAAGTGAATTAAAGTGTGAGTTGTGCTTGAATGTAATGAATATAAGGTAAGTAAAAATTAAAAAATTTTTTTAGTTAAATTGTCAAGTAAACATTTTGTGTTTAACCCCTTGGCCTACACGATATTTGCCAATTGTGCGAGCCATAATAAACAAGAGAGTCGTCGCGCGCCATGCCATTCTTCAACTGTTCAGCCCTATACCCGAACTGGCGCTAAATATATACTCACCACTAGTCGGACTCATGGTTTTCGCTTATGGCACAAATTCTTTACCACGAGTCAGACTCGTGGTTATAGGCCAAGAGGTTAATATAATAATAAAGAAATAATTGTAATTGCAGCATAGTTAACACTATGCCGTTCGCATGCGTAATCTGGATTCTTTTGTCTGGCACCGGCAGGACTAGCTAACATTTGATGTCACCGGCATTTGCTCGATAGTTTTGCACGGGACACCAACGTGGTGTATTTGCCTGATAATTTTTAGAGGGCATCGGACGACATAGTGTTAATAAACTCTTTTAATGCTGGTTGAAAATGTACCTACGTGAAAAATACTGATCAATTTGATGTATTTTTATAAGGACTGAGAAAAAGAAGTAAAACAATTTTGTAAAAAGTGATAATTAAAAGATTAAAAAATATTAAATAGTCTTTATAAATAAAAAAAGCAATATTTGGTCATAGTCTAATATTGTAATAAAAAAATCAAAGATAATACTATGATGCGCGATAAGTGGCTGAATTATCTGATATTAGTGATAATTTGGACTATTTTTAAATTGTCATAAAAATTATTTCCTTTTTAAATATTTGTAAATAATTTTTATTTATTAATTTACAGAGAAATCATAGATTTATTTTCAATGGATTTTAAGTATATATTAAGTGTTTACATATGTTATATTATATATTATATATTATTTGTTGATAATAATTTTTATAACGAAATTAATTTTTGAATTATTTTATGAAAATAAAGTTTTCAATTGAAATATATCGATATTTACATTCATTTTTATTGTATTATAAAACAAAGTCTATATTATTTTAATCAAAGATAATATTCTCGTTTATAAAATATAACCAAATATATCCCTTTGATTGTAATGATAAAAATAGTTATTGTAAAAGCTTATTAAAATATTGTAAAGCTTAATTAAAATATATTGAAATATATAATATAAATATCTAAATGCATGGAAGATCGAAGGGAATTAAAATGGTGTTTAGAGATGATGGTAACATGACCTTAAAAACGATTACACAATTGTACAGAATAACTTAAAACATGGAACTTGAATTCGGAGTGAATGACGCCGTTTAAATGTTTGGCATTACAGAGCATCCGGTTGAGAGACGCAGTAAGGAACAAGCAGATATACCTGGTGAAAGCTCTTCCATACCTGATAAAAGATCGCTTTCTCCTGAAAGCAACCAACAATGCTCGAAGAAGCCAAAAATCGACGAAAACACCACTTTTTATCCAGACGACAGTGAAGATAGTGTTAATTTACATCATAATTTAAGTAAAGAAGAAAGAAGATCTAAAATATTCGATATAAATAATCGAAATGTGGAAAAATTTTATTCATCAAATACTGATGCACGTTACAAAAGAAACACAAGATCTAACACTCCAATAAAGTGTGATTTTGCGAAATTTAAATTGAAAGAACTACGAATTATTTTAAAAGATATTAAATACAATAACCTGTGTAATAATAACGTCAAAGTAAAAACGTCTAAAAAGGAGATTTGGGAAGTTGAGAAAATTTTAAATAAGACAAGAGTAAATGGTGTTACGTTATATTTGGTTAAGTGGAAAGATTGGTCTAAGAATTATAATACATGGGAACCATTGGAGAATCTAACTAATTGCAATGAACTTTTGCAGAAGTTTGAGAATAAGGCCCAAATGTCCAAATTATTGAGCAAATTTAAAAGAGACGTTAATTTTTATCCAACGAAACAAGACGTTCACCAATATTTACAACAAATCAAGCAAAAAGGAGAATTAATTGATTGTGCTTCAATAGATGAAAATATTCTTTATTCTAATATAAATCATTATTTTAAACTTGTTAAATCAAGACGACACAAAGTAGAGATAAGCATTAAAGAGAAAATCTTGCGGTCAATGTTGTGTGACTTAAGAAGGGAACAATTAGAATTATTAAAAGACTGGGAAAACGAGATGAATAGTATCAGTAAAGAAAAACCATTGATACTTGTAGAAAATTTAGTAGATCTTGAAGGCCCTCCAGAAAATTTTTTTTATATCGAAGATTATCTTCCGGGTGAGGGTGTAATAATACCCGAAGATCCTCCAATTGGTTGCAATTGTGTTAATTGTGGTTCTAATACAAAATGTTGTTTTGTACAAAATGATAGTACTTTCCCATATACTTTGAAGGGAAAAATTCGTGTTAAGCCAGGTACACCAATATACGAATGCAACAAACGATGTAAATGTGATATGGATTGTCCAAATCGTATTATTCAACGTGGTACTAATAGAAAATTTTGTATTTTTAAAACTGACAATGGTAGAGGTTGGGGTGTAAAAACATTGGAAAGTATCAAGAAGGGTTCCTTTGTAACACAATATGTGGGAGAAGTAATTTCAAGCGATGAGGCTGATAAACGTGGCAAAGAATATGATGCTGCGGGTAGAACATACCTTTTTGACCTAGACTATAATGAAATCGATAATCAATGTCTTTATACGGTTGACGCAGCTGTATATGGTAACATATCTCATTTTATCAATCATTCCTGTGATCCTAACTTGACAGTCTATGGCGTTTGGATCGATTGTCTCGATCCTAACCTTCCGAAACTCGCATTATTTGCTACAAAAGATATCCAAAAGAACGAGGAAGTTACATTTGATTATGTGTTTCAACCTTTTAAGATAATGCATGAGACGAAGGATGATATTATTGAGGAAGAAAAAGAGACTGATACATCCCCAACAAATAAGATGGAAACACGACGAGACTCACCTGATTTGAGTACTGTTACTAGTAAAGTTTTCTGCAAGTGTGGTGCTAAGAATTGTAGAAAGTATTTATTTTAAGGAGTACTATAAGAACTATTTATGAAAAGAAAACTTTTGTTTATAATCATAAAGATTACATTAGCGTGTGCTTATAGTTTAATTACTTTCCTAAGATTTTATCATGTATTTTCAATAAGTAAAGTTATTATTATTTTTTTTTATTGTTTTCATTCAAAATAAAATACGTTCATCATTAAATAATTTGCGAATGTAATAATGTATTTATTTCGTTAAATATATAAATAAGTGACAATTTAATGTTGCATAACTATACAATATCTTAAGGATATTAGAATATAATGCAAACTAAGTAATGATAACAGAATGAGAAAACCTATACTTACACACAATTACTGTTATATTTTTATATGTAAAATCAATGTTTTAAAAATATCAATCAAGATTTGATCGTTATTGGAAAAGAAATAAAAAATAGAAATACTGATGGTACATTATGACATACGCTTGGTAATATTAATGTTTGTGACGAAAGCAATATTTTATATGATTTTCGTATTATATCTTCTATGAAAAATTATGTAAATAAATAGAAATAATCTACACTATAAATATATTTAGCTTATATTAGCAGTAGTACGGTTATTCCTCCATTTGTGCGGGTAATTTATTTCACAAAAACAATGCTAAATATAAAATGTGTAAATGGAACCATAAAAAGTCATTTAAAATAAGGATCAATTTTACATTCTCAAGTAGCTTTTATTGGGGTAGAAAAGTAAATTTATACGATTACAAAAATAACGCGTATTTGTACAAAAAACTGTATGTTTGTTATATGTAATATTGTGATGTGGTCATTTTTACATGTTTTTGTTTAGATGAATACAATGAGTCGATTTCTTACAATGAATTATCATAAGAATTATTTAAGATATAAGCGTGAGAAAAGAGATTTAAAACAATATTTTATAATCTTTTGATTATTATTTAGAGATGCGTAAAATAATTTTTTAGTATATACATACACATATTTTTTATAACTTTTTATAAGCTTTACAATTTTCTTTATCTCGTATAGATATATAGAACTATATATCTTATTATTTTTTATTTTTCTTTAAATTGTTTATATTATTTTTGTCATGTAATAAATTTAAAGACACCTTTATTACGCTTTATTTATCTTATTTTTCTCTAATATACATTTGTTTTTTTATATTCAATCAGATAAAAATTTCATTAATGAATTCTTCTCTTGAATTTTCAATTTGTTTTAGGATATGCGAATGCAAAGATTTATAAGTGTGATAATGAAAAATGTCCAAGACCAGCTTGTTACATATCAGGAGGATCTAGCAAAGATGATTCTTTCCCCTGCTTGCGTCCAGTTTGTTCTGGACGATTTCAATTAGTTCGACATGTCTCATTCGTAGATTGTCCTGGACACGATATTCTTATGGCAACTATGCTTAATGGAGCAGCTGTTATGGATGCAGCATTACTTTTAATCGGTATTATTTATAAACTCTACAAATGTGTTAGATCAAAATTATAATTAATTTATTTGAGGTTGAAATAATTTCTTTTATTTTACTTAGCTGGCAATGAGTCTTGTCCACAACCACAAACTTCTGAACATTTAGCTGCTATTGAAATTATGAAACTAAAGCACATAATCATTTTGCAAAATAAAATTGACTTGGTAAAAGAAGCTCAAGCAAAAGAGCAGTATGAACAAATATTGAAATTCGTTCAAGGTAATATTATATAGCAATATTAATTAGTACTAAATATATACATACATACAAATTCTTTAAATAGTATATAATAGTAATAATAAATAGTAAATAGTAATTAAAAAAAGAATTAAAACATTAATATTTTGTTATCAATTATTCTTAAGATAATTGTCTATATAATTATTTTCTATCTTAAATAAATCAGGTACTGTAGCGGAAGGAGCTCCTGTTATTCCGATATCTGCTCAATTAAAATATAACATTGAAGTATTGTGCGAGTACATAACAAAGAAAATTCCGGTTCCACTTAGAGATTTTACATCAGAACCACGATTGATCGTTATCCGATCTTTTGACGTTAATAAGCCTGGTTGCGAAGTAGATGATCTTAAGGGTGGAGTAGCAGGAGGAAGTATATTGAGAGGTGTACTGAAGGTACTTCTTATCCCTTTTTTATATCTATTTCTTCCGTTTAAATTTTTCACAGCAGTATTTTTAGTTTTCTGGGTTTCTTTTTTATTTATTTTAAATAAATAACCGAAATAGAAAGAGTATATTTTTACATTTTTACAGGTTGGCATGGAAATTGAAGTTCGACCTGGATTAGTTTCGAAAGATAGCGAAGGGAAATTAACATGTCGTCCTATATTTTCACGCATCGTTTCGCTATTTGCTGAGCAAAATGAATTACAATTTGCAGTTCCGGGTGGTCTTATAGGTAAGTAATTTACTGTATTAATTACTTATTACTTAATAAAATGTATCTTTTGCAATATCCTTGATAGATTAGATTCAAGATTGCATTTTCTGTGATGCCAGACTAAGATAGAATGTTAACGTATCTGTTTAAAGCAGAAAAATTGTGCAGAAGTGACACAAGAAATCTTAAATTCGAAGAGAAATTACTCAAAATTATGAAAACGATATGAAAGGCATATTCAGGACGATTCTTGGAATTGGGATAGGCAACTGTTCTTTATTAAGTAAAAATAGAAAAAATGATTGAAGAAAAAATCATATGACATAATACGTCCTCATTTCCTGATGAATATACTTTTACGAATAATAGGATGTTCAATATAAGGATGATAGCCTTATGAAGTAACGATATAAAATATCAAATATCTCGTAAATTATTGATATTTCGATAATTTTGGGTTAATACTTTTATACGCAGGATAAAAAAAGAAAATCGATTGGTTAAAAAAAAAAAATAGGGGTGCATTTAAGAATAAAGTGCATTTGGACAAAGCAGGTGCATTGGTATATTCATATAAAAAATAAGATAACAAGAAGTTAGGATATATTATGTCATATGTGTGATTCTTTTCCTATAAAACTTCTTTCTATTTTTACTTAATTCTTGTTATTACGATTTGATTATCAATTCTAATAATATATTTTTTCAATTTTCCTTCGTATGATTCCACATTTAGTTATAAACAAAATAGAAATCAATTTTGAATTCTTATTGTCTTCTGAGATTTCTTAAATTATATCTATGAAATTACGGAAAATTTAATCTTTTTATAAAAATGTCTTCATTTATATAAGCGTAGTGATATTAGTCGAATCTATTTAATTATAATAAATAAATTAGCATTAGTATAATGATCTATAATTCTTGAAGGTGTCGGAACGAAAATCGAACCAACTTTATGCAGAGCTGATCGTTTAGTGGGACAAATATTGGGAGCTGTTGGGGCATTACCTAAAATATTTATTGAACTTGAGATATCGTACTATCTTTTGAAACGTTTGTTGGGTGTAAGAACAGAGGGTGATAAAAAAGGAGCGAGAGTAAGATTATTATTATTTATCTTTTTTTTATGATCTATAATTTTTATAATTTGAGGTCTTTGATAATTTTTTTTTTGTAGGTACCAAAATTATCTAGACACGAAGTATTGTTAGTGAACATTGGCTCTCTTAGTACCGGTGGTCGAGTTGTAGCTACTCGTGCCGATTTAGCTAAAATAAGTTTGACAAGTCCAGTGTGTACTGAAATTGACGAAAAGATTGCATTATCGCGTCGTATTGAAAAGCATTGGCGTTTAATTGGTTGGGGTCAAATTTGTGGAGGACAGACAATAGAACCTGTTCTTGATGGAAAATAATTTCATTAACTTTTCGCTAAGAGATGTTAAAACAGAAATTTATTAAGTCTTATAACTTATCCTGTGGGTTTATAAAGTTGTAAGCAATATTTGTAATAAATCGTATAATTTATCTTACGCGTTTTATTTTTATGCACCATTGTTTTATTTCTTTTTTTTTTCATTTAATTCTGTAGTGATTTTTTCTCTAAAGATTATAAATCAATGATGACTGCGGCGCGCTCAAACTCAGCCTATTAAATTATACAATTTTATATTTGCATGTCACATGTTGATGTTCATTTGAATACTTTCGTATATATTGATAAACTCAAGCGGGCTTATATATACGCAAGCGTATATATCATTAAATATATGAATGAAAGCATATGAAAATGAGAAATGCAAAGAAAATAAAAGCACATCTTCTGGCGATGCTAGTATTATTTATAAATGGTTGAATTTAAACAGCTGTACGCGCTGCATTCAAGCATATGCATCTATCGAATGACAGATGAGACGAATCCATGAGTGATATTGTTTAAATCATTTTTTTCATCGAATATTTTTAATTATTTTAATACTCGAAATTCCAAAAAATCTAAGCAACATGATGATTCATTTTCGGTAATATCATTTAATTAAGAAAATTATATTTCTTTTAAAATTTTAAGTGCAGGATGCCAAGATTCGTTGGACATTACATAGGAATATCTTTTCAAGCTGAATTATTAGTAATGACTTTGTTAGGTTTGGTAAGATTTTTTAAATAACTTTTGGATATAATTTATTTTTCTATTTATAATGTTCTAAGTATAATCATAAAGATATATCTATCATCTTAAGAAAATTGATATATCATGAAAATAATAATTCTGAAATCGTTAAAGTAAATAACGAGATGATAATATTCCGAAGCTCAACAGCACATTGGAATGGCGTCCTTTTGACTGGTCCAAACAAATTGAAAAGATTTGGAATCTATCATTGACTCAACAGTATCTCATTTTCTATACAGATTTCGAATATTGGATAAAAACAAGTTAGTATCGAGATAAATATATTCTATATGTAACCCGAGAATGATATATTCTATTAATAATTATTTTCTAATTATAATCAGTTTTAACATGGGTTGTTATTACAAGGAAGATCGTTGCTTACATTTATACATTTTTCTATATAATAAATTTTTATCCAATTTTAACGTGGAGTCGGCCAAATTTACTTCTACCATGGTTGATTCTGAGTTTTTTTCAAAATCTTATCCTAAAATTAATCGTCATTATGGTATTCATATGGTTATGGGGTAGAGAAAGATTTTCTTCATTTCGAATGATCGAATTTATTCTCGTTGAGCTTCTTTCGCTAAGTAAGCCTGATTTGTATTTATCTTTATTAACGTGTAATATCGATTAATATTCATAGATTGTTTAGAACCGTATTTACTAAATTTATCTATTAAAAAAAACAACGATAACATTTTCAACAGCTAATTCTGCTTATATCTGGTATGCAATTGCATGTTCCTACATACAGTTGAGAAAAATAGAAAAGATTCGTAAGATAAGGAAAGTTTTGAAAGCAAAATATTCTATCACACATGATTTATTTTCCTCTAATGAAAGTAACATGGAAATAAGCAAAGAATCCTCGTTCGGTTCGTCTTCAGGAAGACATCACATGAGCTTACCAAATCTAAATGATGCCTTTTATCGTTCGATTTTTAACGATTGCAGCGATAATAAAATATTTAGATCGTTGACAACGTTGATGACCGTCAGCAGCTTTGAATCTGATGATACAGAAGAAGTTATTTCTCAGATAATTCGTAATAATAATTTGACGCCTGCTGATAAATGTATGAAGCTTTTGGGTTTAACTGATGTTGATGTGATTAGTGCACGCGCTAGAGTTCGTAAAAGGATATTAGAAAATACTAGAATGAATAAGATTGAAGAAGAATATGCAAAAAAAAATGAAATAGAACAAATTGATCCCTTGAAAGATTACAGGATAAAAGATTCATTTAATATTGATTACTTGATGACAAAAACTAGTATGTGCAAATCTCAAACAAATGATAACCAAGTTGAGAAAGCGTTCAGAGAAGTAAAACGAAAAGGTGGTGAATTTTTCAAACCAACTGAGCCTTATAAGACCCAAAAGATTGACGAGAAGATCGATGATGTTAAAACAAAAGATGAATTAATCGTCAAATTACCAATAAAAGCGGTGGAATTCACACAACCTAAAGAATCAAACACAGTTATTGTACTTGATTGTATCGATGAGAAAGAAAAAATTAATTTTGAATTTGTTAAGAATAAGAAAAAAAACCAGAAAGTATGTCCATTGATGAGAGATAAAATCAAGTCTAGACCATGCTTTCCTTTCGTATGGAACAGACAATTGAAAGAATGCCCTTTTAAAGAACAAACTATCCTTTCTGATTTTATTTTTCCTTCCTTTTTAAATACAAGAGATAAATCTTCAGGTGAAGTTTATTGTACAACTAATCGTGAAATTAACAATATAAGAAATGATAATAAAATTCCAGTAGAAAATACTATTTCTTTGGATAACAGAACATTATCCAAAAATAATATTACGATTACGAATTTTGATCAACAAGAAAATACAAAGATTAATTGTAATATATTTTCACAAAGTCAAATGACTAGTGCGGAAGATTTTATTCATACAGAATTGGAAGATAATGATGTCTTAAGTAAAAATATTTGTTACGTGTATCATTACAAAATATATATATATAAAATTAGAATAAATAAATTATATATATTAATAGTAATAATTTATTTATATAGTCTAATAAAAAGAAAAGGTTTATAACTTTTAGGGTAAATAGTACTCGTTAAATGATAAAAAAAAGTCATAATAAACATGGGTCAAAAAATATATATTTTCAAAGTTATAATCAATTTCTTGTTCTAGCTGAAATAAGTATCTTTTCCTTTGTGGAAGCTGAAAAAATTGTTTACAACTTTGAAAATATTTATTTTTCGATCCAGAAATTTTTTCATTATTTGGCGAATACTATCAATCCTAGAAGTTATGAACCCTTTTCTTTTATTACCCTGTATATAATATACATATTAGAAATACTTTCTTTTTCTTTTTATAGAGGAAGCTAATATAAGAACAACAAATTTTGTAAAAGACACATCCGAAACACTTCATTTAGAAACGAGAAGAAATTACAACTATATTTCCAACGATCAATCTCACATTCTTCCTTATACTAGTGTCTTCTCCACAATGGGCTGCTTATCATTCTGTCAAAAATTTATCACTAATCCCTATAGCAGAGAATTGCTGATCGATGAAATTTTGGATCCTCGATTACTATTTAATGAAAAATTTATTAAAAATACGAATGATGTCTATAGGGAAACGTTGTTTAAATCTTGTAGTTCAAAGGATTTATTAGATCGAGGACAAATTATGACACAGAATATAATGAATACAGAGTTATTGTTTAAAATGCCAGAACAAATGACGTATTATACTGGTGTAGAATACAAATTTGTATTTAATCCTCAAGTTCAAGAAAAAAATTTAGGACTAAATCTTCAACATCAAAAGTTAATTACAGAACATAGGTATTTTTTTAAACGTTTGTATTTAAATAATAATATTTCATTGAAGTATTATCATTTTAGATACACAAGTATTAAATCAAAAGAAGAACAAAAAAATAATGATCCAATCAACATTTATGAAAGTTTCTGGAGTAAAATAGATTTAAATAATAATGCGGATATCAATTACGACAGAATTAATATTCAAACAACAGAAAGTTTAGACAATTATAAATACGATAATAAAGTGAATAATAATTATCACATGGACAATGTATATTCAAAGTTTTCAACAAATAACAATTTAAATCAATTATCCAATATTGAGAATCTAATTGAAAACGACGAATGTTATAAAGATAATATAGAAAATGTACCATGTTATTGTAAAAATTGGAATATTATGTCAGTAGAAGATACTTCAAAACACGAACAGTCAAATTTTTCGGAGAAACCATCTTCATATTCTAATAACATTAGAAACGAGTCACTTCATAGATTATTTAATGTTAAAAATAAGATAGTCAAGACATCGTTTGATAATAATAAAAATTTTAAATACTTCGATCAATCGAGACATTACGTGGAATTATTGAAAACGAAGAAGAAACGAGTGACATCATCTAGAGAAAGAGAATTATTAGAAATGAAAGCTTTGAGAGCTTACAACGAGATAACTTTGTTAGAAGATAAACGAGAAATGGAAGAAAAGAAACAACAAGAGAAAATGGAAACGATATATTCCTTCACAGACAATAACAAATTTCTGACGATGCAAATAATGTCTTGTTCTAAAGCGAAAAGTAAATACAGCCAAATACAAAGAGAAAAAGAAATTGATTTATCTAAATGTAATATACATCAAGACCATTTTAATTCGTACAATGAAATTGAAATACGTAACACGAATGATTCTTTTTTCGAATATGTTAGTAATATTAACAGTGAAGAAATGACTAAGGAAAAAGAAAATATTAATTTTCTTGAAAATGAGCCGTCATCTTCTCAATTACCAAGTATACAAAATAAGGATGCTGCAATTATGCTTAATCTTTTGGATCGTCATGGTAGTTACTGGTTCAAGCAGGAACTCAGAAGAATTCTGGCAATAAAGGATAGTCAAGTGCATGTGAAATATAACAGACCTAATCAAGTTATAATGAAATTGAATCTTCCTTTAAGAAGCAGTGAAAATATAAATGATAGCCTTGAATTTGACAGTAATACTGAAAAACAAGGCATAAGTTTTCATTTTAGAGAACCTTTCTCTCATCAATACTTACAAACTAATTTGGATTTGAATTCAAGTAGAAATTTGAGGACTTTTAATTCAACAGAATCCATTATTTCTAAGAAAAATGTGCGTACTAATACGTCCAATTTTAAAGATTTTATTGAATATACAGAAAATAAAAAAATAATTAAAGGAGAAGAAGAAGAAGAAATAAAAATGATAAATACCCCAAAAGAACCTGAAATTAAAAAGATCGAGAAATCCAAGGTCGACATTGCAAGTGTTGAAAAAAATGATGCATTTTCTTCCTTAACAAACTTTACCTCAATTTCATCTTCTCCAATAACTGAAGAAGATATAACTAAATCGATCGATAATTTTGATCATCTTCAAGTTAGAAACATGTTTCTACACGTAATGGATATTGCAAGAGACGTCCAATCGAGCTTACGTCCTCATGGTATTTTATTAGGTAATAAAAGTGTACAAGAAATAAATATCGCATCATCCCGTCTTTGTGTTGATCAGCAGAGAGATATAGTTGATGACATCACAGCAAGCTTGGTTCATGCTGCATTCTCTTATAAACCTGAGATTATGATTCGAACTTTTCCATATGATTTTCAATCTATCAATGACGAAAGATCTATATCGTTCTTAAACAATTTTTACAATACTTATCGTATGCCATTGGCCGACAATGAATCCATTCTTTATGCTAATAATGAAATGGATATTTATGCTGAAAACACATTGACACTAACGAATGACCAAGAAATGGAAGATGATGCTAATGATCTTGATAATATTCTACAAAGTTCACGTGATTCTACGGATACTGATAGAATTTTTAATTTTTATATCTTGGTGAGGGAAGACGAGGATTTGCCTTTGGATTTAACAATAAGACCGACTTCTTCTGATAATTTTTCTGAAAACGAAGTTATTCGATATGACAGCGAAGTTACATTCAGCGAAACAAGGACAATGGATATCGTTGATCCAGAAATAGATTTTTCTTGGAGTGAGACGATCGAGAATTTCGATCAACCTTCCTTCAAAGTGCTGATAGCTTTCTTTAGTTTTATCTTAGCACTTTACGTAGAATTTTTAAGATCATACTTCTTTTCTAGTTCATCAGATTCGCATAATTCTGTATATGGTTACAGGCCGTACGAAGTACATTCGAATAATATATTTAAGACAAATTTTTCTAACGAGTTAATAGCAAAGAAATGTGACACTGTTGTTTCCTCCAATTTGGTGAACGTAACAGAGTTGGTTAATCAACTTAAAGAACAAGAAAGAATCGGTGTAATTGATTTCGCTAATGAAGTTGAAAAGGATGATCAAGTTTCGATAGAAAGTGCAAATCCACAAGTCTCAAATATAAGAGATAGTTTTGATACCATGTATACTAGAAGTACTGTTAAATCTGAAAATGATATATCTTTTGGAGAAGGTAGCTTGATGGAAGACTTTTCTTGACAATTTCTCAGAGGATTCGTACTTTATATTTAGCGATTGAATCACTAATTATAAATAATTATTACAATTTTCTTCTTTTTATTTATCTCACTGATATTATTTATCTCAATCTATACATATTTAATATTATTTTTGTTTACTATCATTTTGTTAACAAAATATTTTTATTATTTTAACAACTACGCATGCGCGCGCGCTAAATTATTTCGATTGTTTTATTTTGATGAATAAGAAAAGTTTTCATGAATTTTTTAATAACATTCAACAAATTTCGTCATATCCCTGACCATAATCAGGTACCACGTGATCAGGATCACAGATAGTGTCTTTAACCGCATCCATAACATATGCCTTGAAGATTCTGAAATTTATCTTGCTGCTATCTAAATTTTCATAAAGATACATTGGCAATCTATTGGAGATCATCCAAACGCTTTGATTTTCTTCATGATCGACCTTAATATCGTTAGGAAATACCAACGAGGTGTTACTGGTACCTATAACACCTAAATTCTGAGGTATATATTCTTTTCTGGTGTCCCAACACCATACGGAGTCACGAGTAACCATGTTAAAGAACATTACACCATTTCTGTCAACAACGGAACCAGATGAATGCCCATAATCCTTGGCTCTTGGCCTTCCAATCGGTATGAATTTATCAGTATTATGATCGATCATTCTCTTGTCTCTAAGGACAGACGTGGAGACTGCGAATTCTCTGAAACTCGACATGGGATGAAAGAACAGGGTTCTATCGTTGTGAATATCGATAGGACTGAGTGCAATACCAAATATTCCATCAGTCCATTGAAATTTAATTCCATGGAGCTCATACTTGGATGCCAAAGGATCAGGATAAAAGAAATGATGTTCGAATCTGAATGATAAATCTTTGTATAAGTCATACACGACAATACCGAATCTCCAAACGTCCGAAAGATATGCTATTGCTCCACCACAATCTCCATCTCTTACATCGACCACTATATTCGTAAACAAAGAGTCCTGTTTGACTTGTTCCTGTGGTAAAGTATATTTCCTGATCAACGTATCAGTTCGAAGATCGAAAATGAAGAGAGCTGGTGGACAAGTCTGCGTTGGTTTTTTCGAAATATTTGTCACCCCAGAATCCAAAACCCAAAGACGATCACATTCGTCTACTTGCAACCTAAACACTGACGTGAGATCATCACAGTTACCTGAAAACATAATGAAATATTAGAAAATCATTTCGATAGACATAATGTATCCATATTCAAACTAACCAGATTTATTCCAATCCCAATTAGGATATGGTTTCAATTTTGGACTCTTTGTTTTGGAATATCTTGGAACGGTTGCTAATGTAACTGGTATTCCTTCCTTCCATTTTGGAAGAGTTATGAATACTTTGTTTTGATAAATGTCTAATCCTAAAGGTAAATTATTTTCAGCTATGTAATCACCATCAAATATGGCTTGATCTCGTTCCTCGATACTGTCGAATTCAAAGTCTACAGTGGACCAAGCGTAAACCTACATAAAAATTAGCAAAATCGATAAAAAATTGATAATTGTTTTTAGAAAGAGATAATCGATTATTTACCAGACTCATCGCTGGTCCAACATATTCGTCTTCGACTGGCTCGTTGTTTCGATCATAATTAAATCCATGAAATTCCAATTGATTTATCGAATGAGCTTCGTTTCTAAAGACATCACCGCTAATGGCTAACGGGTTATCATGATTATGCGATTTGAAAAATCCACCTGCCGCAATCGGGGTAGAACCGTAAAGAATATTACTTTTTTCGGTTGACCCTGTTAATTTAGTTTCCAATGAATTTCCATGAGAATTACACGAAATTGGACTGGATAATTCTTCGTGCGATATCAGATTACCTGCTGACTAATGAAAGTAACATATAGATAAATCAGCATATAGAAAATAAACGATTAGATTTTATTTTCTATAATTTCAATATCGTTGTCACTGATCGATACGGGAAATATAATATTTGGATTTAATTCGATTGTACCGAGTCGCTAAGAGGAAAAATAGGTGCCTCGAGTTCTCGTGAAATTGGTGCAATACTAGGATGAGCTGCAAATTGTTGAAAACCAAGAAGAGACATCGAAAGAAGCCATGGCATTACGTGGGCCATACCTACAAAAAGAAATTCAAGAAAAAGTTTATACGAAACTCACGGTCGAAGTATATATATAATACTTTCATTACATATTTTCAAATGATCAAAGAGTAAATCTTCATTTGGCCATAGAGTCACTATATCAAAAAATAATTAACTCCATAAAACGAAAAATAAAGAAAACTGATAGAGTAATATACATCGTAGTATTATCTATTATTGAACGATTATACATATTATTCTTAATGATGTTAAGCGTAATTAATAAGAATATATATATTGTAAATATAAGCATAAATTAAATACTTTGGTATTAACATTTAAAAATATTCTAATAGTGGAGTTAATCTCTGTGATCTGTAAACGTCTCATTTTGTCTTTTTAAATACGTAACGAATTTATGATCTCTTGCCAAATCGTTAAAATCGACTTCTACGGTAAAAGCATAAGAGAAGTTATGCAACACGTGAAATGTCTTTTCGCTTGAAGCAAAATTTCGCAAGTTAATTGAAAAATGGATCGATCGGAACTTTGCCTTTTGTGTTCTGTTAACGAAGATGTGTATCATAAAATCTCCCACATAGGGAAAGAGATATATATGCAATACTTTAACATTATTTAATGATCATCGATAAGGTAAATGTTGAAAAACATGATCAATGTAATATGTCGTAATTCGTATGTTTGATCTTTCCCGTAAAAATATAAACGAAGTAATCTTGTTTCCGTTTTCGTTTATTTCAACAAATCTTCAAAAGGAAATGCGTATAAAAAAGAAAATTACATTTCTTATGCAAGAATTATTTGATTGTTTGATCGATGTTTAATTTATTTCAAAAATATACAAATGTTTCAAACAATCGTGATCAATTTTATAAACTCCAGTTATTTTTACTTACCTTAAAGACGAATAACAAGTATTCTATAATAAATAACAATAATTTCGATGAATCAACGAACGAGATAGGTCGGTTATGAGAAATATCATTCACAGATTAATTAAAAAGTTAATTAATGAAAGTGAATGATGCTTATTTCAAAGTAACACTTTAAAAGGAAATTCAATTACTTTCGATCTTAAAATGAAATCGATTTACTTCGGAGGATAGGTATAGTAACGAAAATGATTTAACTTGTTTTTGAGCAAGTCGAGTGAGACTTTCGCGATGAGAGAAAATCAAGGAGTACACACGATATCGTTCGAGATGGGAGCATGGATGATTCCTGACTGCCATATTCTATTCACTATACGGCTCGTAAGTACCTCGATATTACAAGAAGAGAGAGAATGGCTGATCCCTTCTCTTTGAAGATGTTTTCCTTCATTTTTTTTAGCATCTTCAATCGTGTCTTCACAGAGAACGACGATAGCTTATAGGTCAGCAATGCGAATTCAAGGGAGTTGGAAATTCGTGACACTTCTTCAGAGAAAAGGTCGCACTTATTTCTCGGTCAATAGAAATTCCTCTCGAAGTCTCTTCGTTTCTCATAGAATAATAAATCAAAGATAATAACATTTTCTAATTAAATGAAACGAATAATATTCGTTATATCTTTAACGCGTGTTCATTTTTCATAAATTAATCAATATATTTTCTATTAATGTAAAATTATATTTTATATTAATTATATTATTATACGAATTAAAGTTAAATGTTTAATGTGGTATGAAAGTTAAGTTATAATATTTCGATGAAAATATCGTGGCAATAATAGTACTATATTTATAATACGTTTATCTTTAATTATTCTAATATCAATAAAAATTAACCACCTTATTAGTTTAGTTACTTCTTAAACTTATAGAGATTTTAAATAAAGAGCAAGCTGCTTTAAACAGAAGCATAACCAATGTACATATTGCATGAATATTGGTAATTAATGTTAGTAAGATGTTTATTCGAATCGTGTGACTTAGATATCCACCTCTCCCATTGTCGATGAGACACGCTGTATTTTTTACGCTAGGAACTTTCCCTTTCGTTGTAGCAAACTAATCCGGATCATAATAGAGTAGATTGTTACTACATAGGTCACCATTGGCTACGTGTTTGCTCATTGAAAAGATTAAGAGAAAGAAATGTCAAGTTTCTTTATTTTCTTTCAAAGTTCCATTGATCAAATATCTAAATTTAAATATCAATAACTTTTTGTTATGCTACAATTTCGATCGAGATCGTTGTCAATGTCTTTTTACGTTCTTCGGTATATTTCACAATAAGATTTGTTGTCTATTTATATATATATATATATATATAAGAATGTTAAAACATTAAATCGGTAAAAAATCTTACTATTACATAATTGTGTAAATGTATCTAAAAGAGTAAAATAATTGTTAATTTTGTATATCTGTGTCATTTGATTTTTTCTTACTAGATATATTATGAATAAACATATATGAAATGTCTAACGAAAAAAAGGAATATTGCATTTCAAAGAAAGGCGAAATATTCTACTGTTATGTAATCGTCCTTAAAAAAACTGGTTTTCAACAAGAGTGAGTAAAGTTATTAAGTTTTTACGAGGAGACAGTGGGTCTCTCTACCAAGAAACGTTTTTATCAATCTCAACTTCAAAAATTTTCTTTGGTGAAACTCCTATATTAATTTAATAGGAGTAAGTAACATCTCATATGTAGTCATGGAAAAATTTCAAAGCGTCAGCTCGGTTAAGTTTTCGAAAGGAGCTAAAGAAAGCTTCATCTTATTGGTCTGTAAAATTAATGATCAGTCAAACGATAATTGCTAACGTTTACGCATAATGCTGCACCGGAAATTATATTGTTCTACATAGGTTTACTATTATGATCTAAAGAAATGAGTCATGTACGTGACTTGGAATTCTTTTCTTTCTTTTAAATTCAATTCTTTAAACATTTTTCATTTAGGTTACTGTTACAATTATTGGCACATGCTATACCTATAAATTATTAGTTGTATTAATTCTTTTTATTTACACATAACAAAAAAATATATACATCAAACTTGTAAAAAAAGAAATATGCACATTTCTTCGTGATCATTAGTGAAAGTAATATGATTTTACTTTAACTATGCGATTTAGTCGAGTAAATAGATTAATATATCAAAAAATATAAAGAGAAGATCACCGTGATGTTTCACTAGAGATCTCTCAATGACTAGAAAGGTCTATTACTTACCGCTTAAATTTCTATCATGAATCTAATAAATTCACAACGAGAAATCTAATTGTAAGCTTAAATTTAAGATTGAATTAAGATAGAGAAAGAATAGAAGTTTTCTTTCATCCAATGTTTCTGTTTTAAGAAATTGATTAAATCTCATTTGAATATCTTAAGGTAAGTAAATTACGGGGATCGGTAATCATTTTAATTATAGTGTATATGCTTTTCAACATTATTTCTTTTTCCTTTTTGTTTTCTTCTCTTTTTCGTATAAAATTCAGAATTATAATGTGAATTTATTTAAAATAAAAAATATATAACAAAACTTACGATTTTTGTTATGTTGTTCGATTTTTCGGTTTGAAAGTTCGTGTTGCTGATAATGTACCACATGATTAGTCCACGTGACTGGTTTCTTATAGTTAAAGAAGTAATTGGGAGAGCTATAAAAATAGTTGCTGGATTGCATTGGCCTGCTGTTAACGCTTTTCTTTTTTCTCATCGTTGCATATCTCTGTAAAAAAAAGAAAAAGGAAAAGAAAAATGAATAAAAAGAATAATAATTTACATTCATAGTCAGATTGTTCACATTTAAGTCTAGTCAAGTATAGATTCGAAGTTGTCTATATTTGAAGTTAAGGATTAAAATGCAACTGTTAAGAGGTATTTTTTTTTTCTCATCTTTTTTAACACCTGTGGTTGAGAAAACCGACATTCCTTGCGTCACGTGCAATCCAGTATCCATAAACAGAGTGAGAGAGAGAGAGAAAAAAACAACATATATTTCTTCTTACTAACACCTAAAGTGTAAATTACATTCTGCAAATAATTAAAAATTCTGATCAATTTTTCGATTAAACTTTTATCGATATAATACTTTAACAATCACTCAAAATTTTAAATTTAAATCGCGTTATTGTTAAATGTCAATATTCTAATTATTGTTATCAAACTTAACTGACTGATTTAATCACAATTTTATGCAATGACTTGTCGAAAAATCACTGATCGATTATTTGACGATTCGTTTTGCTTTTAAAAGTAAAATACTCGACGAGATTTTAAACACGATACTCACTTTCCTAATTTAAATTAAATTGACGTTTCAATCCTCGGAAAGTTAACTTTCGGTCACACTTGCAACACTATTATTTTCCTGTGTTATGCCAACACTGATTAACATCAGAAAATATATTATTCTAATTAGATTCGCTTGATATTTTGTTCAAACAGTTACAACGTTATAAATGCAAATGATTTCTTGCTCCACTAACAGAGCATGAACATGGTAATGATGAAGAATCAAAAAGTACGAAAAAATCCAGGATTAATTTTAATTTGTATTAATTTAAATTTTTGTAAATTTTACTTTTCTAATATTCGCCGTCAAAATCTATAACAATTGTTGAATCGATCGTTCGATCGAAATTTTTATAATCTATTTAATTGTTAAAAATTATTGATTACGAAATATTTTCACATTTTTGTTTTTTTAAATAAACTTAGTTCTTCATATAGACATTAATTTTATTATTTCAAAAACAATGAGAAACGTAAATGTAGAAACTTAATTTATTTGCAAAATTTCTGTCAACAAAAATAAACTTTGAATTCACTATCGATTTCACATTTTCGAGTCACACATATAACAATTCACATTAATTTTTGACTTATATCATTTTATTTATTTGTACATGATGTGTGTGTACCAGTCGATGATATTTCTCTAGCTCACATCAGAGCAAAGAACCGCTTCTGTCGATTGGCAATCGACTGACCAACCGACCGTCTTAAATCTCATCGTAAAATCATAAACAGACTTCCTCGCGGCGTTTTAAAGTTAGATACTTTTACTTTTTTACACCTTTACTAATGTAATCGTTATAAATAAAGATTTCGAAATAAATAAACAGTTCCTAAAAAATGAAAATTCATTAACAAAGAGCGCTTTTTTCATATTATCTTGTTAATTATTTGTAATTTATTTTAGAAAAGATCGTTATTTATGTTTATTTATAATTATTATAAATAAATGGGAGTAATCTATTTTTAATATAGAAAAAATTTTTATTTATTCGATTTCTCATTTTCCTATTAAAAAAATTTTATTCAATCACGAGAAAGTAGTTTAGTAATTAATATCAGACAAAATGAAAAAGAATTAATAATTAATTTTAAATAAAATATTATTTAAATAAAAAAATTATATATAACAGTTAGAGTAGAATCATTACTTGTAATTTTAATTTAAAGATGTTGTATTTCTAATAACTTTCTTTTTCGTACGTGCGAATAAAAGTTAATCGACATATTTACAATATCGAACTGAAGCAGTTAGTATATCGTTGAAAGCTTATATAGCCCACTTGGTTCTTTGCTTTGACAACTGATTGATTGATCATTGTAGAAATAAATTAATTTACATGTAAACATTTTTATTAATCCTTTCGCTCCAATGGGCGTATGTATACGCTCTCGAAAAATGAACATTCATATAAGTTACGTGAGATAGTTGACACCTTAAAGATATCAGAAGGTAGTGTCCATACAATTGTACATGAAAATTTAGACATGTGTAAGTTGCTTTCGAAGTGGGTGCCGCGTTTGCTCACACTGAACTAGAAACAACAAAACGCGTCGATGATTCAAACCGCTGTTTGGAGTTGTTCAAGCGAAATAAAAAGAATTTCTTGCGTCGGTATTTGACAATGGATGAAACATGGATCCACCACTACACACCTGAATCCAAAAGATCGTCAGCTGAGTGGATAGCAGCCGGTGAAAGTCACCCAAAGCGACCAAAAACTCAAAAGTCGGCTGGCAAGGGCATCGAAAATTTAGAGAAGTGTTAAAATGAATGTTGATGAATAATGTGGAATTTCTTTAAAAAAATTTGTTTTTCTTAGTTAGACTGGAAACTTATTGAGTGACGTTTTTACATATATATAATTTACATATGTTGTGCGTTTGTATTTTAATTGGGCACTAACTTAATTTCATTTTATAATCTTTTGTAATTTTGACCGTGATTACCACGTCATTTTTATTATCATTATATTCATCATTATCATCACCATTATTATTATTATTACCATCATCATTACACTTTCTAATGGGAGTTTAAAATAAAACAACTGTACATTATATGGATATCAAATAAGTTTTTATGTATACAAGAAGAACGCTTAAAAACTGCTTCATTATTTAGCATACTTAAACATTACTGCTTAATTCATAAACATTACTTGAACGATGAAAACAAAAAAGTTTTGGATAATCGTAATTTTATAAAAAAATTTATTTTCAATTAGTAATGATTTTGTTAAAAGTAAACTTATATATATATGATTATAATTAGTAATAATTCACTTATTTTTAAATTTAAATTATTGCATTGCTGATTGTAACTTGATCTTTTATTTTCTAATGACATTAAATTAAACAAAAACAAGTACACTAGTAATAAGACAATCCCCATATTTCCCACACACACACACACACCCATATTTTCATTCTAGATAAAATATTTTATTTAATTACAGTTTTGTAACAGATTATTATATTTGATGAAATGAATTCCATTACACAATTATTCTTAAACTTTTAATTTTTATTTTAAACGAGGTCGATAGAATTTTTTGGCACTTTGACTACTATAGTACATATGTATATACAACAAATATATATAATGCATAAAATAAATAAAAATTATATGTATATGTACACAAACGTTTTGAACAACATTCGTGAGTTGTTAAAACTAAATTAAATATAAAACGAAGCAGCACCGCGAGTTGGTTCATAATAAAAAAGCAAAACAATATTTTCGATTTTATTCAAATCGAATTTACTTTAGATTCCTAAAGAAACTATATCCCGCTGATGGATTATTAAAAATCACTTTTGATGTAATTGGTAATGTTGTATGAGTTGACCATAGATAATGGGACGACCACTGACGATGAAATAGTCTGTGATTCTCGCGGTGCCATAATTTTCATATTGGAAATGTTATTGGCCCATTTTCGTGTTTAATCGAATTACATTTAGTACCTCGAACTATTTCGTCAACGAAACCAGCTAGTATACGAAAATTAGTCTCGTTCGAATTTAATGTTCCTGTCATGAATCTTTGGAATGATGACGTCAACAACCAGATTTCTTCTCGATTTTTGTTCGAATATCTCAACTGAAAATATATTTCAACGTTATGTTTTATAATAAATAATAATTACAATATATTAATTTCATAGATGTTACACACACACACACACACACACACATAAAAATGAAAAACATATGTTTGATGAAAGTAAAAAAAGCAAATGCTAACGTACCTTCAAACCAGAAGGAAATTGTAGATTTGTTTGATCAACTAGAAGATTCTCGATATTATTTTCACCATATTCAGGATAAGTTTTACTATTCCAACAAGCAAGCGACAACTCTGACAAAAGACCAAAGAAAAGAACACCATCTTCATTCATAGCTTGGGCTGCTGATTGTGACGATCTTTCTATTTCAAATGGTACGAAAGATCCCGGTGTTGCCTCAGAATCGTGAGCGAAAATAGAGTAATTTCTACAATTCAATAATAAAATATAAAAATTGTTAAAGATAGTACGATCAACATGAATAATCACAAATTTTTACCTGATGATTGATGTCGCTACCGAAGATTCGACTTTGCTGGCCAAAGAATGGAAATAAAGTATTTTGTCACCATCTGGTCTTGTGGGACTCAAAGCTAAACCGAATATGCCATCCATAAGATCGAAGGTATCACCATTAATGTTAAAAGTCCCATATTGTGGATAAGGATAGAAAAGTTTATTTTCGATTCTCCAAGATCTATCATGACGATGATCGTAAACTAATAAGCCAAAGCCATTCACATCAGCGATGTAAACAAAAGTATCATGACATTTATCTTCGGTATTACGAATATCCACAACTGGTGTGATGAAAAGGGAAGTATCTTTAAATTGATCACGTGGAAATTTGTATTGATGAATTAGTCTGTTATTTATCAAGGAAAATACGTGCAACTGAGGTCGACAAATTTGTCTATCACCAACTTTGCCTGTATCGAGTATCCATAATCTGTGGCATTTATCAATCTATGAAAAAAAAGAAAAAGAAATGAATCAAATTAAACGATTTTAAAATCAGGATAAAATTCAATTAGTTAGTGAATAATTACCGCCACTCTGAAAACGCTAGTGATAGCATTGCAATCGCCCTCTTTATTCGACTCCCAGTTAGGATATGGTGCAATTATTGGATTTCCCTCTGGTGTGACGTTGTCGGTAACATAACCAAAGGTCACTGGTACTCCTTTTATAAATCTTGGTATCGTCACAAAAACGATCGATGCATGTTTCTCTGTGTAATTAATTATCTCTTTTAATGAACTTTATATGTTTATATAGGGGATACATGATTGTTATTTATGAGTGTTAATTTAGATATATATATATATAT
>NW_014569611.1:363634-376239 GCF_001313835.1 Polistes canadensis
CATATATAAAAATATAATATAATTATTCATCATTACAAAAAAACATTAGATAGAGTATAATGTATATGTTAGATATAAAACGTATATAATATATAATGCAATGTTTAAAAGTGCAGGTAAAAAAGAAGGAATAACTTCAGGGGTGGTTTTAGTATACTAAAATAAAAAACAAAAGTTTATATAATCATTCGCCTAATGCGATATTATTTCCGAATTATAATTGATTTTGTCTTCCAATAATTCATATAACTTTACTAACTGCTTGCTTCAACTATTTATAACAAAAATTAAAAAAAAAAACAAATGCACTTTACATTAATATTTTCTCTTGAAAAAAAAAGGTAGGACATTATATTAAATATGATTCGAAAGCTTTAAACTTTGGCTAACGTTCCTGGTACGCGATTAATAATTTTGATTTTTTTTTTCGAACAACGAGAAAGCGCATTAATAAGACACGAGCACGAATTCGATATGACCGATGAATTTCACCGCGAAAGAAATTAGCTTTAAATGAGATCATCGACTCGGTCGTCGCACCTTGTTATTACAATAGAACTTCCGCACCAATGAAAGAGAATTACTATCTTGACCGTTCATATTCCAATGACATTTCCTTTCTCTTTTTCTTTATCTTTAATAAATCGTTGTCATATGTTGACACAGATCCCAAATGTCAAAAAAAAAAAAAAATGTAAAAAATAATAATATTGATAATATTATACAATACGGTCACTTATTTAATCATTATGATCATAATTCATCATTACCGTTCACTTTATAATTATAATTATGTATATATGTGTTACCGTTACTCTATTTAATTATTGGTTATATAAAACAACGCGCGAGAGTGTCTTTAAATAATAATACTTTTAATCAAAATAATAATAATAATAATAATAATAGAGTAATAATAGTAATAAACTTTCGAAAAAACGACAATGAAATCGAGTGTAAAAACTGTCATTGGAAATTCCAAGATAAATATCACTTTCTCTGTCTTTTTTTATTTCTCTATCTTTGTCTCTATTATATTTCTTTTGCTATTATTATTTGGAGAGGAAAGAAAAAAGAGATCAAATTTATAATCAGTGAAATGCGAATTAATAAAATGTATTTCTTTAGAACCTCCGTAATAAAAGTCCACATCTATAGGTATTGGTGCCCCTGGTATGAAAGTGCCCTGTTTTATCGCTATCTCTCTCGCACGTTGGCTCGGAAATGCAAACTCCAATGATTTCCACGAATAGATGATTTTCAATTTATTGCTAAGCTCGCAGTTACATATCGCTGAATAACTGAGCACTGCGATAAGACCGAGTATCCAACTGATCATTGTTGGTTGTTGTTCTAAAACAAAAGAAAAACACAAGAAAACAATAAAAAAATTTCATAAAAATTTACAAATTTATATTTTATATTAATTCGTTTTATTTTCTTTGCTCGACATCGAAATCGCATGACTCGATTTGTAAATGGGTTGCTTGCTCTTGATTCTCTCTTACTTTGTTAATTTATTAATTTCGTTTCAAAATCTTTCTTATTATTATTGAAATCGTTTATGCTTTTTAATTGACATCATGTCATGTAAAATTCTTCACTTTTAATAAATTTCATTGTAATTTTTCTTTCATCACCCATCCTATGAATAATATTATCACGCATTAACGAAATATCCAGTTCGTCATATATGTGTGCATGTTTTAATTACATTCATTTTTAAAAAAAGCTTGACGTTATTTTATTATTGAACGGAAATCTTTCGAAAGTTTCGTTTGCTTTCGGCTTTGAATACTCATCTAATTTACTTTTTATTTTTAAAATGAAATTTCTTAAGAGACAATAACGATTAAATTTTATGAAACGACATGAAACAAGAGGGAGAGAGACAGAGAATAGAATAGAATCAATAATTGATCAACAGTTGAACGATATTATAGAAGATTTTAGTTTATAGTGAGATATGTGTCTATTGATACTTATTTCAAGATGCGTTTGTATATGAAAAGATGAGTGTTGATGATGCGATATACCTTGAAAGTGTTCAACATACCTCAAATGATTGTTAATTAATAAAAAAAAATGATTTTTGTTCAATAATCACGGGAAATAAATTCAACATACCTTCATCATCGAAATCTCCAGTTAGATTGACTCGTTATCCTCTATGAAAGTTCTTTTATTCATTATTGTTTATATGAATTTTTAAAGGTAACATATGTATAACGAAAATAATATTCGTAATAAACAGAATTTATTCTTTTCGGAAAGTCATATAAACAACATTCAATAAAAGTACGCTACTTATACTTTTATGTTTTTATCCGAAACTTTCATATATATATTTTAGTTCTTCTTGAATTTTTTTCAATTTTTTAAAATATTACCCGTTAGTAACTTTTATTATTCAGACTTAGCATTTTGTTTTCCGTTATCACGATTTTTCTTTATTATTATTAAACTTCATTGTTAAGTAATTAAACGTCAGTTTTATATATTATATCACTGATTGCTCTATCTATCGTTATTTATTTAATATATACGTACTTTACAAACTAGAAGAGTGTGTGTTTAATTTTAATATATTGATAAGCGATATATACTAGACAGGCAGTGGTATTCTGACAACTAAATGTCATAATACAATTGATAATAGCTTCGTCCGCTTGTATCGATAATATAGATTTTTGTTTTCAATACAATTTATAAAATCCTTATTATTATTATTTACAATGAAATATATTCTCTTGTGTTTAATTTTACATATATCTTTTCCTTGTTGTTTTCTGTTTAAGAAAATTAATCGCGTAATTGGTCACGTATGTTTCGAGATAAAAAAAACAAGAGAACAATTTATAAAATTTGATTATTAGAAGAGATAAAAATCTTCGTAAAACGATGGCAATGATGATAGTGGTGATGATGATGATGTTAACGATGATATCATATAAAATAAACTTACAATTATATTAAAATGCTGCTCACATTCAACGTCGTGAAATGTTCAAAGATGATTTAGTCAATTCTTGATACTACGCATGCAAACGTTGTATGCACATATATAAGTCAGTACGAGTCGGTAACTTTAAAGAATGTCTCCCCTTCTTCTCTTTATTTTATTTCTCCTTCCCTAGTTATGCATATATACATACTTTCTGACGATGAATTGATTTTAGATATAAGATGATATGCAAACATTATAAAAATAAAAAAAAAAGAAAAATACGGAGATATAGGAAAAATATGTTGAGGTTTATCAACGGAAGAATACTTGATTCATCAAACACAACGATTAACAAAATTTATTGAGAGAAGGGTTTTGTTCAAAATACTCATTTAACAAAGATAAGAGATTTAACGAACAATACGACTTTAAATTTAATGTTTATGTTAATAAACTCTTAGAACCTTGACATATAACTTGTGTTTACACGATACTTTACTTCCTTACTAAGGAAATTCCAAAAGATAACGGAACGTAATTATTTCAATTGCTGTATGTATACCCAGTAAAAAAAAAAGATATTTATTTACTTGATAGACAATTAGGTCAACCATATAAGAAACTATATATGCGTAGTTTTAAGACTTGTATATAATTATCGCAGGCTTATAAAATGAGGTTATTTATACAGTTGCTTAAAACAATTCAGATACCAAAAACGATATAACAGTATCTTTGTTTCTAAGTTACTAATGTTAATAAGCATTATCTTTTTTTTTTTTATCGTCTTACTTATCATTGAATTATAGCCGAAATCATAAAAAAGAAATATAAAGAAAAATACAAACGAAATTAGAAGAAATAAATTTTGTTATTTGGATAATAAAGTAATATTTGATTGTATGAGATGTGAAAATTTTTGATCGAGACTTCAAAATAACGGCAATTATAGCAATAGTTTCGTCACTTTTAAAGGTGCGATTTGTATTAAAAATATCGTAAAAATGTATAATGAATATTCATATTTTATAATCCATTAATTTGAATCATTATTGCCATAGATATTGAACTATACCATAGACAATTAACAAATTTCATAATGGTTAAAGAAACTTTCTTAGGTTTCTAAGTTAAAAACCTTCTTTTGTAATACGTTGTCTATAGCAATTAAATAGTCCCTGATAAATGGTCACACTTACTGACAGTTACAAAAGTTAACAAAAATATATTATTTTGTATATAAAGTTAAAAAAAACAATGGATAAGAGTCTTTACTTACTTGTCAATAACGATGAAAATTATATGGAAATTTCGGTCATTCGAAATAATTTGTTCACTTTGACGGCTTATTATTCGGGATAATATTTCTTTCCTTTTGTAATTTTATTTCTTTGTTTAACTCTTTTTTTAAATGTAATTACACAACTTATTACGAATATGGAAAAGCCAGAGAAATTTTATTGACGTCACCACTCCTACGTACGTTTATAGTCACATCATTGTTTTATTTCATTTGAATTAACGGAAAATTAGAAATTCTTTGAAGAAATCATAGGATTCTGTGTATCTTAAACTATAAGAAAAGAAGGAAGGAAGGAAAAAAGAAGAAAAGAAAGCAAGAAAGAAAAGGTAAACTCAACGACCGATCCGGACAACATCACGGTCGAGGACCGACTGAAGGATAGTGTGATTTCTCATGCCGGTCGGTGCTCCTTTTTGTATTTATATGCACACACTAAGAAATCAACATTATTTTATCGATTTATTTGCCATCGTTAATGTCGATGTCATTGCCATTATGTAAAAAGTTCAAACGATTATTCAAACACGATTTAAATATCATTGAATAATCTTATCTTTCGAAAAATAATTCATCCTTTCGAAAGCATGTTAGAGATTATCTATTCAGTTTTAATTTCTTTTTTTTTTTTTTTCTTCTATATGTAGGTACTTACATATTTTCCAACGTGAAGAAATAATCAAGATCTTCGATTCAATTGAACGTCCTTCTAAGATGACATAATTTCTTGATATACAGGGTATCCCAAAAATTGCATTATCCAATTGAAAAATTAGAATATTTTATTGACAAGTATTTAAATTAGCGCGGCATTGTGGGCTCATCATTTAACAATATATTGATAATTTTATTAATAAATCAATCTTGAGATTTTTTCTTTTATTTTTCTTTTTTCAGTAAAACAACTTTAGAAATACCCTGTATATAGTATATACTTTAATCAAAGTACCCTCGTGGCGGCGCATTTACAATTTGCGTTGAGATTTTCTAGAACGAATGATATCACGATCAAATTTACGATTAATGCTCATTATCATAATTTCTAAATTCACATTTACAAAAATATATATATATGTCTTTCCGTAGTCCCTTAATTTTTACATGTATCAATACATCCGTTTTCTTTTTTTTCGTAGGTATTTCGAATAAAGTCATATTCTTTTCTTATATCATTTATATTTCTACAAGTTTATTCAGGTATTTTTTATTATCGTAATCAATATCTTATCGACAATAAAATTACAATAGTATTATTAGTGGACATCCTTTAAGCATTTATCTTTGAATATTTTTCATTAATAAGAATAGTTATCGTTTTCCTCTATACTATTCATTTCCGAATATCATTATAAAGAATAATATAAATACAGAAAAATACATAAGTGATCGATACCATGAACTTATATATGAATGAATATGTTCATATATGCTTCATACTTTGAATTATTATGTTTGATTATATATTGTATTTTCCTGACGTCAAGACCGAATCTTTTATTTACACACGAGCTCACTGCTCTATGAATTTTTTTTAAATAACGACAAATTTTTATCGGCTTTTTAAATACGCAGCGAAAGAAACATTCGATTTTTATTTGTACTACTTCCATTTATTTCATTAAATTTAATTAATGATTTTTTTATTTTCTTTATGATTTGATAAATACAGAGGACACGTGTTAATGTATTCGCATTCGAATGAATTCGAATTCTCTGCATAAAAAGGAAGAGTATAATCTTGTTTGACGATCGAACGAAGAATAAAAAAGAAAACTTGTACACCTGTGATGGTAGTAGGAGTTGATTTTCAAGAAATTCGTGACAATAACATAACTTTAATAGCTACTTTAAATACAAAAATTTATTTGTTTAT
This sequence comes from Polistes canadensis, assembly GCF_001313835.1. NCBI lineage: Eukaryota > Metazoa > Arthropoda > Insecta > Hymenoptera > Vespidae > Polistes > Polistes canadensis. Next base: position 369,755 of record NW_014569611.1, read on the forward strand.
CCGTTAAAATGCAAATATTTATTGTTTTGTTGTAACTTCAAGTGTACGTCAAATATAGTGATTGATTGCACATACGAATAGGTATAATTAGGCATTATCGCACAGGCGTATCAATATTATTCGTATGGGCGATATGCCAATAATAAGGATTTTTAAATTATCATAAAATTATATAAAGTCGCATGATGTTTTCTTATAACTAACTCTTTGATTTTTATTCAAGATTAACCGATTGTAGTTACTTGCACATTTTCTATTTGGTTTTTACATAGTGAAATAAAAATATATTTCTAGTAAATGTTTTTTTTAGTAAAAAACGTTAAATACGAAATTACACAAGGACACAAATTTTTAAAAAATCACGATCTAATTTTGTTTATATTTAGCTTTATTTTTTTGTATCTATTTTTCAATCTCCTGCAATTGTAGTATAATGATTCATATGTTTAAAAACTTCTAAGATATATATCTCATATATATATATAGATATATAGATATTTAAAAGAACTGGAGTAGTTCAAAATTTCGAAAAAATTGATTTTTAGTTTTTGCGTACTTCATAAGGGAATTCTTTAGAATATATTTACGTTTGACTTTTTGATAACCGTGATCGAATATAAAAACATAGCATTGCGCACTTATAAAGTCTTACGATGGGTCGGCTTCGTAAGGTTTTGCGGTTTAATGACCTATCATGTTTTTTTACTTATAAGCAATACGATAAAAAAGTAATATCCGGCCTTCAAACAGTTTCAAAAGAAAATTCACGTAAGTATAACAGTTTTAATATGAATATCGTACCGAGACTTTGTGAATGTGATTTTTTCGGAAATTATATTTTCTGTTATTTTAATTACAATATATAAAAAATAGGTGTAGATAAAAACTTAGAATTTATACAGGAGTTATGTGAAACAGTATAACTTATTAATCATACTTAAAATCGAGATTGAAAAAATATGTTGTTAATATTTTATAATAAACAAAAACTTCCTAATATTTTATATTAAAATGTCACTTTATTAATTTTATTTCACATTAATAATTTTTTTTTAAATATAACGAACAGAGGAAAAATTCTAAGCTTAAGTATCCTTGGATACTAAGCAAGCTTTATCCTTGGAATTTCCTAAAACTTCTATCTGTTTTATTGGAATTGTGGTAAAACCGGATTTTATATATTATACTTAATCTGTTAGCTTGGAATGCTTATCTTATTGACTTGAGGATGAGTTTCGATAAATTTTCTTATTTTATAATATTACATTTAATTAATACAAGCTAAAAATTCTATATTTATCCACAGTTAAGTTTTGAAATTTCGAATTTTTCTAATTCCTTTAAATTAAAATCTAGAATGTGAGTGATTGGTCAACAAGAGAGAGGTGTATCCTTGACATCAAAAGTTTGCAGATTGAAAACGCTTGAACCGATTTTGTACTAATATATGTACTAATATTGTATCATCACCATAAACATCACAAATTTTGTTAACCACCTGCTCTGCGCGTTCTTCCATTTATTGAAGTAGAAGTTGATTTTCTTTTTGGCTTTCATTCACTTTTGAGACGCAACAATTTTTGATTAAATTAATAAACAATTATCACAAGTTTCTTTTTTTAATTACTCTATTGTAACGCACACAAATATTACCAGATCTAATTAATATTACTAGAGTTATTTGATACTAAAGTCAGTTATTGGAAGAATACGAAGAAACTTTTTTTTCAACCCAATATATTTAAAAAAATATTTATATATACATATATAGTTTAATAGCTTTAACATACGCCTTATGTAAAATTTATAGCAAAAATCGTCCTATTATTAAATATTATATATCTACGAAGAGATTTGATATTTATCATTATCAAATCACATTAACATCAATCGACTTTCTTTACGAATGAATCATATACGATTCTGTAAACGTATAAAAAGAAAAGAATTACTTAAATGACATTCTGCCTACTGATACTAAAATCTTCGCAAATTAGAATTTATGATTCTCTATTTTTGTTTTAATAATAGAAGTGGATCTCGGTCTAATATGATTCTCGCTAGTATCTTTAAAATGATAATTTACAAGTTTTAAAAAATTGTTTTTATAAATCTATCTAAAAACCGACTGAGTTGTTATACAAAATATGCGAGTAACGTGGATCGATATATTGATATAACGGTAGACTTTTTGATAAAACAGTTTCCGGAACGATTTTCATAATACGAATATTGATCTCTTTAGAAGATGCTCTACGATTGAAGAATTTATGGAATCTACTGGACATAATCCAGATTCGGCCGTCGTCACGTTCGACCCATCTCATTTCAGCAACAAATTGCAATTTTTCTGGACTGTAAACGACGATTCTAAAAGAACAAAATATATTTGTTTGTTTGAAAGATTAAACGAGTAGGATGTAACATTATTTAGAAAAATGTAATTTCAAACATTAAATCAGATTGTTGTTAAAACAATCAAAAGATATTGACAAATGTACCTTTGATTATTCGTTAGAGGTTGCCAACTGGCAATAGCTGTTTCCGTAAGTGGTGAGAAAAGAATCGAGTCGTCTAGAGGATCCACGACTAATGGAATACCTTGACTAGACTTTTTGCCGATCAAGGACACTGGGAGTTGTTGTCCGAAGGGAAGTGGACCAGCTTGAAGTGCCGACGTTGGTACACCGAAGAGACGATCGGTGGCGAGTGGTTGATAATATAGTATACCTTGCCTTGGAGAGAAAGCTAATCCCACAATACCATCTGGAAGTTCGAAAGTCTCGTCGGCAATCTATTAAAATAGAATTATCGATTAAAAAAATCATTGTTAGATCATTTATTTTTTATACAAATAACCTGATAAATAGTATAATCTGGATTAGGAAACATCGAAGCGTGAAGTACTCGCCAACTTGTATTATTTGCACCATCAAAAATTTGAAGTCCTAAAATAAATCATTAAGAATTAATATCAATTGTTATTTTATTCATTTTTTTTTTCTTTTTTTTTTTTAAGTTAATAATGTTAATCTCAACCTGGTCCAGCTGTATCACTTATGTAGATAAATATATCATCGCAAGATGTTGATTTAGTATCGTCTATTATAAGATTAGTCAACAAACTGTTTGGCCTTAAAACCTGCAAATATTATACAGCTAATTAAATATCCTGTTCAATCACTTTTAAAATAATGATTACCGTTTAGATAATCTATACAAATTAGTTTTAACCGTTTGAGTTCCAGAGGCTTTTTAAAACACACGGTCAAAAAAGCTCGTACATCGCAATAGCGCTTGTTTAACGCATTATTAGTCAGTGATGGTATCGTCATTTGTCATAGCATTCGAAATTTACTGGGATTTTTCGACACAAAATTTTGAGAGCGTGATCGCACTGCTTGGGATTCAAACGGTTAAACTAGATATAGCTAAACTTGACTATTTTCGCTTCAAAAAATGTAATATTTATTATCAAAAGTCTAAAGTTTGTTTATTTAATGTATTTATTTTATTAAAATGAAAGGCTTTTAAACCAACCTCTCGAGGAAAAACATATTGTCTGACGAGTGTATCTGTATGGAGATCAAAGACAAGTAATTTAGGTGGACAAACTGGAGTAAAATTATCGATAGACGTCATGACACCACTGTCAATAACCCATAATCTATTACAATTGTCGAGTCTTGATCTATAAACAGATATTAGTTGAGAACAATTTAATTCTCCTCTTCCCGCGGTATGCCATTCCCACGAAGGATAAGCTTGAAGTTTTGGACTGCTGCCTGGTGGAATGTTTCTCGGGATGTAACTTAAAGTAGCTGGAACGCCATCACGTAGGCGTGGCGTACTGATAAAAATTCTTCGCCAAGAGACTTCGATGCCTGTGGGAACGACATTTTCTGGACGATAGTTATTATGAAAGCCCTGATCGTAAGGTAAAAGGTAATCTATGAACGACCATTGCATTAAAGTTTCCAAAGTCTCAGCATTCACGTTATAATTGAATGATCCTACCAGGAGAATCAATGGAAGTAGGAACCTACAAAAGTATTTTCTAATCAGTTAAAATAAAATGATATCATATTATAGTTAATGCTATGCATAATAAAATATATATATGCTGTAGTATCTATATTTGTAAAACAAATTTAAGTTATTTTCTCATTATAATCCCAAGGTTTATTGAAATTTTTAACAATTTAATATTAAGACGATTTTTTTACGCTTAATTGTGAGTGCTGAACAGCTGTTAAGAACAGCTTATAAGAATTTAAATAATAGCCTAACGCGAAGGTACGAGATACTTTTTGTAAAGTTTACGTTCACTTGACATTCATTCACCCTACCAAGACTTCATGGTCCAGTGGAAGGTATGTGCATATACGAATACTTTTGGTTATATGATATTTAAATGAAATTAATTAAATTAGATAACGTTTTCATTAATCAAGTGAGGAAACTAATTCCAATTGAATATAATTATATTTTTATTGCTATGTAATTTTTCTCGTAATATTTATAAAATAAAATCATAAAGTGATTTTTCCGACTTCGTAATTATACTTTCTCTCTCTTTGTCTTTATCAATTTTCCAAGGATATACTAGTTTCTGGAATTGATCTATTGTAACTTTCTTTCATTCGATATGCATAAATCTCACGTAGGTATTGTTTGTGAAATGATGTTTCCTGGAAATTTTGCAATACTAAACAATGAGAAGTTTAACAATCTATTATTCACAGAAAGGAATAGTTAAGACATTTCAATTCAAGATAGGATTGTTACTTTTTACACAAAGTTCTATTGTTTCTAATCATTTCTGTTCTTAATGTTTTATATTTCTTTTTGTTTTATTAATAAGAAAAAATTAATATTAATTAGCATATAATTACAACAATATGGAAATCTCTATTTAAATATTTTACATATTACGCAAAGATGTATGTATTTCTTACTGTGGTGATTATAATTTTATTAAAATAAATTACAATTCAATGAAAAGGAGAAAGAATTATTTGTAATCAAAGTATCAAAATTCTTATACACAGAAATATATTTTAAGATTATTAAACTTTCAAATTGATATCAATTTTATAGCAGAACAATGTTTTATTATTAATACTTGGTTGGCTCTCCTTTACATTTTATAATACTTTTGAGACAATTTGACATATTTTGTGAGACCAATTTTCTTATAAATTATGTACAATTTTACTTCTCTTATAATAAAATGTTTATTTACAAAAAAATTTATATCAATTCTAAAGTTTAATAATTTTAAAATATGTTTTTTTACAGATACGAATTTTGCAAAATTTTATTACAAAAAAATATTGATTGTTTTAAATTGATAGTAAGGATATGAATACTCCTGTGACTCATTGTATATACGTGTTTTCGTTTAATTACAATTACTTGAAGTAATTAATAAATTTAATGTAATTATAACATAACACACTTCTGTAATAGATGTCGAAATATATCTCGTTAGCAAAATGTTGCATTATACGGTTTAGTATCGAAAGATACAAGATATCTTTTTTCCTTAGGTGAAACGTTAAAATTATCGGACAATCACGCGAACAAAGACAGATTGACAAATGATTTTCATTGAATCTAATTGAATGCATCGAGAACTTTGATAGCCCTGATCAAGAACGATAACTTGGAAATGCACGTTAGAACTAGGAATATATCGAGAAACCTTAGTAGTCAAATGTCAAGGATAGGTAACATGGAAAACTTATTTGACCCGTGCCATTCTTCGTTAATCTGATTAATTAAATAATAAACGTCAATGTATTCTCAGAAATAATAAATTTGTTTCTATCGGCATAATTTCTGCAATTCATTTAATGATCACATATTCTGTTGAAAAACAAAAAATAATAAAAGCTCACAAAAATATTTCATTTAACACTATTATAATTTTGCAATATTGTTAATATAAAATTTTTGACGTTTTACCTCATCTTTAAATATTGTTTTCCATCTAATTGTAATGACCGAAGAATACTATTTGTGATCGTAACTAGGTGCAACTATTGAAAAAATGTTTGCATTAGAACAATCGCGAAGAAACTACGTTGGTTTGCGAACGTGCACCGGGTCCCACTGACTGAACACAGACTGATCTAATTTCTGAGTGGTATCGGCTTAAAACTTAACTTCCTACGAGAGACAGGACACAAGTCTCTAGTTCGATAGAACATAAATCACGGAACAGGATTATTATGTAACGGTGATGATGTGAGTGTGTATATACACACATGCACTATATTGTATAAGTTACTTGCAAGGAAGCAGAAACGCCTCCATAATAAATATATATATATATTAATTTACATATATCAATTTTACTAAAGTTCGCCATACCAATATCAAATACTATTCGTGCATATATTCCACCATTTTGCTTTTACGTAATTAAGGAGTGTAAGTTTGTCCTTTGAAAAGAAAGAACAAAAAGAACTATTCTATAT
>NW_014569611.1:376410-395550 GCF_001313835.1 Polistes canadensis
TAATTAGGTTCTAGATTGTGGACATAAAAGTAAATAACATATATCTTGGCCTATTTAATTTAAAAAATATATGTACTATAAGCAAAATAAATAATGTAGAATATAACTTACTTATTCCCTGTTTTCATTAAAATTTAATTTATATTCTTTCACTTGTTGACCAAAAATGTACACTACGTATAGTATAAATCAAAGTAATATTTTGTTATATATGACAATATTTACTGCATTAAATGATATATACTGTAAATGAAGTAAAACCTTATAAACCTTTTCTATCTTCTCAACAACAAAATCGTATAATTTTGTGTGTGTTGATATATTTAATTAAATGCTAATAAAGAATCACTACTATAAAATCAAAAGATTTATTTTAACTCATAACATTCCTTATCGAGCAGATATTACTCTAACGTTTAAAATATCTGAAATTACTCGGAAAAATCATACTATACGACAAGATACTTGATACAATTTAATAATCATAAATTTTATCCACAAATACGGTACTTACATTGTGTTCGAGCATCGATGCGTTAACTCGTATACCTTAGTTCAGCACGATTGCTGAACTTCAATTAATTTCTACGGTAATTACTTAGATTTCTTTTTATATAAGACCAATTTTATCGTTTTATCAACGATGTCGTATAGGTCGTATCTTTTTAATTCAAACCAATTAAGAAATTAATCAAAAATATATCACAATTGTCTCTTAATTCAAATCTAAAAGGGAAAAAAAAGAAAGAAATATTATTGATCCTTAGAATAACAATGTCTATAAAGGAAACAAAAAATCCTTATGAAATCAACAACCGGATATGACTTTAAGGGTTACGAATGTAACTACTAATTATCAACGACGTGAACTGTCGATAAACATTTACACTCGTTACGGTGTATCCTTTTTTAAATACCATTATTTACATTTACATATACACTCACATACACATATCGATATAATCATAGAAGCTCATGACTCGACAAACAGCATTGGTCAGTTTAGTCGATTTCGAAGTCGGTCAACTTATATTGTTACGAAACCGAGCTCGTACACTCTTTATAAGAAGTAACTGTGAATTCTTGACAAATTTATTAATTAATTGCCAGATAAATTAAATTTATTTATATAGTATTCTAAGGTATAAACAAAAATGTATATATAAGGGATGTATCAGCTAACTTTCTTATGTCTAACGATAAGATATTTTCATTATTTTTAAGTTTATGAAAAAAATGCTAGTAAAATTACACTATTTTAAAGGACATATCTGACATTGGAAAGCATTTCTTCTCAAAGTCATTTTTTATTAAATTAGAAAGTCTCGTAGATATCACTAAACACAAACAGTATCTAGTGATATATAAAAGAAAGGGTGTGGTACTAATAGTGCAGCGGAACTTTCGATTACAGTTTTTTTTTACTCAAGGACAGTCTGTTACCATGATATTGCGACCATATAGATATATCAAGCGTGGTACAAGAAAAATGATATGTTATGGAATCGTTACAAGTTTTTTCATGTACTAAGAAACGTTAAAAATAGGTGGACGTTCTTTACAACCTCAATTTTTTATACTCGAAGTATTATTATCTTTTTTTATTAGGATTATTCTTAAAATTCTACTGATCGGAATCAATTTTTTTAAAATAATAAAATAAAATCATTCGAAAATTTATAATATAAAATTACATAAAAATATCTGAAAAAAATTATATGACAAATAATATAGTCACAAATTTAAAAAATATTATAAAAATATACTCATAATTTCAACCAATTCCTTTCCCATTAGTGAAGAATAATAGTTAACGTGTGAACGAACGTAAAAAAGAAAAAGCAGAAAGCCTAGTTGTATTCGTCCGTATAATAGATTAATGAACAAATCACAAAGAATAATGAATAAAAATGAATAGATGTTGTAATAAGCAAGGGTGAAAGTTTCACTGGGATTTAACATACATGATAATGATCAATAAAATATGGCATAATAATTCAATCATCTGTCATATTAAATAATTATAGATATATTAATTAACAAAATGCATTTTAAACATCGAAATTTTACACATAATTTTCTCGTAAAGAACATTCTCTAGACGTTTAGTGTTTTTTTTATTTATCAGATTTTTCATTTTTGTTTGCATTTCATTCTGTAGGACAATCTAAGTAAATTGTGTGCGTATCAATCAATGCGATGGAAAGTTCGAACGAGCTCCGTGAAACGTACTATAAAAATACTGTCTAGAGTAATATGAATTCCAAAGAGACTAACTATTTTAAATACTCTTCCCTATCGGATAATTCATATCGAATCTACTTCCACAGGAGCATTGATTTTCATAAAGGAAATAAGATCATTTCGATATTAGTCGTTTAACAGAATGTTTAATTCGATCAGATAATAAGTTATTACCAACCTGTTTATGTATTTACATATATATGCATTAATAATATATATACATATTTCCACATGTGTTCCGCAAATATAATTACTATTTTAATTATAAAACGAAGTTTTATAACCCATACTTATATCATTTTAATTCAATAAAACGATCTACTAATATAATTATAATTTGTTAAACACATAAAAATGATCATATATACATACATACACATTTATTTCAAAAATGTTACCTACTCAGAAATGAGAACTATACCAATTCACAATATACCTTATGTTGATTTTGGTAAATATAAGTTTTATTCCTTTTTGTTCTATTCTACTTTCTCTCTTTACTCAATAAAATATCGAGTACGATGTAAATGTGATCGCTATCGCGCATGGTCAGACAGTAAACAATTTATTGCTTCATTATAAATTCAGAAAAAAAAAAGAAGTCGACCAAAAAAGGCTTTGAACTTTTCCGTCTACATTACAATTGAAATTAAATGATTTTGCTCGCAAGTGCTTTTTATAAAAATTTTTCTTTGTATAACGATACATTTTTTTCTTACAAGGATAAAAAGCATGAATTAAGTTAGTATAAATTAAATGCAAAATAATTGAGTACAAATTATTCATTAAGTTTTTATATAAAACCAAATTAAAAATGAAAACTAAGACGAAAAAAGCAATTTCCTTAGAAATTTTTTTCTTTTTTTTTAATAAATGTTGTTTTTAATTCAAAAGTTTCTATCGTTATTTTGAACATTTGTTTATTTTAATTAAAATATATATAATTTTAAAAACATAATAATTTTTTTCTTTTTTTCATATATCTTTAATTTAAAAAAAATTAATATCAGCTTAGTATTTATAAACATTACAAAATACCATACTAGTGGACTAAATGAACTTGTTACATATGGCACTTACATATGGCACTAACATATGAAATATACATTTTTTAAATTAGTTAAGAAGTAAAAACTGGTGATCATGTTATTTCTTTTAATGAAATGCATTTGGATTGATGTTGAATGCTTACACAAATTATTGCACTATTACTGTTAGTAATCTTACTCTAACAACGAATAATGACAAAATAACAACAAATTTATAACTCGTAACAAGCTACTTTATAAAAATAAAAGCAAACAATTATTTTTAATTGATCGATTAAAATTTTAAATATTTCTAGAAGGAGTAATACACCACCTCTTTGATATTTTTTTTGAAATAATTGAGAAATGTATATCTCATGCAGTAAGTGCAACTGCTTAGAATTAGAAACCAAATACTCTACCGTCTACTTGCTTATGTTATATAGGATTATTTTCAAGAATTAAACACAATCGTAAGTATCAATTTTCCAGTGAAAGCCATTTGCTTGACTAAATATATTATTAATTTGACACTTCCTGTTTGAAACCTATTGAAAGTAAAACCGCATATTCATATTATATACTACGACATTATCGAAAATTCATTGTTATTTACTCTTGCAAAATTATTACACATATAGAATTTCTGAAATATTTTCAAATAAAATTTTAAATATCTAACAACAAAAATAATATTAGGATCAAAAGTTCATTATTGGTGTGAATGCACCTTTACTTTTTAGGAGTGGCTTTAACAGAGAAAGGTTCTTATGTTTTAAGTTATTTGACTAGCACTTTTCTATAGGTACAAGATCGTGAATAGTTTAAAATAAGTAAGTACGTATTACGTATTCGAACAAAGCCTTATCCGCACGATCAATATCTAGTCGTTAAGTGGATTTCTAGTGTTTTTGTATAAAATCACTACGAAACAATTTTTAATTTGCATTTTATTTTATTCTTGCTTTTTTTGTTTTTTGTTTTTTCTCTTTTTTTTTTTTTTTTTTAATAAAGTTTACATAATATTAAGAGCTTGATTGGCTCCACATCCAACGGTGCCTTCTATGTAATCCGGGAAATTAGATTCCAATACACGCATACCGTTTCTCTTATAATCAGGAATAACATGAGTTGCCAAAGAACAAGTAGCACTATTATAAACCTTTTGGAAATTTTCCGATTGGAAAGGAGTATTTGTATCCCATCTTTGAACGATACCTTCGCCTTCGTATCTAAAGAACAGAGCATTGCCGTTGTCCGTGCCTAGAATTACTAAACGTTTAGGCTTCATTCCAATATCTTGAATTTTTCCGTGCGTTAAACCGTTTCGAAGATATTCCGTTTTGATGGAGAACAGACGACTGCTTGATAAATAAGTGAACATAAGACAAGTACTACCATCGGCATGACGAATAAGAGCCAAATAGAGTACATCTCTTCGAGAAGAACTCATGGTTACAGTTTTGGGTAAAACGAATCTATAACCACGACCAGATGTAACATCGTAGACCAAAATTGCTCTTGTTGCAGCATCCGATACGTAAATGAAGACACGTCCATCCGGACTATAATCAGCAACAACGTATTGAAGTCTAGATGAAGGTATGGTTAAACCGTCAAGTTCAACCGTTTTCACGAGCTATAAAGGATAATAAAACAATTCAATTTCAATCTTTACAGATCTTAATCGAAAATGAAAATGAATACGAATCATGATTAAGTTGCCAAAATAAAGTAAACAGTTCGGAGATTAATCGTTTTAATAATTTCTGTTAAATTAGATTTAGAATCGAAAAATAACATTAATAGTCAACAATGTAAAATATCTCGTCTCGTGATTATATCGTATTTTTATGACACGTTTCGTTTTATAGTTAACACATGAAAAATGAGATTTGCCAATTCATTATGTACAATGAATAGTAAAAGCATTATTACTATAAAAAAATAAAATGTAAGAGCTTACCTTGCCTGTTTTCACGTTGAATGCGACAACTTTTGGTGGGGACATACGTACAGATTCCTCTAAAGTATGAATTACACCTGTATCCAAAACCCAAAGAATATCTTGAGGATCCAAGAAAAGATCCACAACATTTTGCAATGCTTTCAATGTACCTTCCTCTTGAACGGACCAGCATGGGAAAGCATAGAGATTAGCTTGACAGTTTCTGTCATTGAGAGAGACTCTAGCCAAAGTTGCTGGAATACCAGGCCTAAATCTTTAAAACAAAGATAAGTCAAATACTTCACATTAATACTTAGGAAATATTAAAATATACAATATAAAAGATATTCATATATCTCACCTTGGTAGAGCCAAAAAAGCATCGTCATTGAAAATTGCAGCTCTCGTTGCAATCACGTTTTTCGAAATGTAACGACCACTATTTTTAAACATACTTTTCGTAGTTGCACATGGCCATTCAAATGATCCACCAACCCACTGAACTTCATGATTATCATAGGGTTCTAATTGTTCTAGTTGTTCTACTTGTTCTAAATCGTTTGCAGTAACAAATACGATGATGATTGAAAGCGCCAACAAAAATTTGAATAACATTATTATTTAGGTTTATTACTAACTATTCAAGACTCTTTTATTATCTTCCTTTTCGATCGAATCGTAATGATGAACTGAAAGATATTTAGGATTACGCCATTTATATACTTTGTTGATTGACAACAATACTGGCATTGGGAAATCATTCGTTTTTAAAAGATGTCTGTTGTCCATTTGTTCTTGCATACCGGAATTAAACCAATTACGAATTGGATTAATTATAAAATTTACATTCTCTCTTTTAATCATCAATGATATTTTACATAATTAAAATTAATTAAAAAAATATAGACGAACAAGCAATATAAGTGAATAATGTATTAAACAGTTTTCCCTCTTTTTTACCTACAATACATTTATTATGACTTCCTAAAACTCCTTACTTCCGTATATATCAAAGAATCAACAATGTGTTTAAAATAATTGTAAGGAATTTAAACAAATGTGAAATATTTGATTATAAAATTGGAACTTCCTTCTCTTTGCTAATTTTCATAAACTTCCTGAATCCTTGAGATCTGCCATTTCTCGTTAAATATATTTCAAAAAAATCATTAACATTCTCATTTGTAAATATGAAATAATGCGAAAGCTGCAAGACTCTGTATGTTGAAATAATGAGAAAAGAAAAAAAAATACGATGTTTATATTACTACATGACGTATATATATCAACGATACGACGGATATTACATTCGCGTATTTGTAAGACATCGTGAATATTCGTAAAGAATCAAGTTCTCGTAAGTTCTCGTTTATTTTAAGTATTATTCATTTTTAGGAAATAAGAGAAAAATTTAGAAAGAGAAAGACAGTAAAAAAAGAAAGATAGATCAACGAAGTACTTCTCTTGGGTATTCATTACAAGAATTAGGATGAAGATGCTCCTAAGGAGCATTGTCTATCTGACAATTATAGTAATAAGTTTTTCGTCGGGAAATATCCAGAAACATTCCCTATCAGGATTATCATTCACTCTCAATGGACACAGCCTCGAATGGCCTTGCCAGAGCACAAAGAACATCTACGAGACAAGTGGCCGTTACACAGCTAGAAATGTAATAGCAACAAGGATGCAGATTTACAAGGACGAAGCGATTTTATCTCTACCACGTTACAAGCCTGGTGTACCATTTACTTTGGGTGTCGTATCCTTAAGAAGTAATACTTGTAAACCAATGATCCTGCCGTTCCCTTGCTGGGCAATACAAGAAGAAGGTAATTGTGAAGCCCTACAAAGTGCCATTGACATTGTACTCGATATTCAAGATATTCTTTGGGTCCTTGATACCGGTATCGTTAACACAATGACTCAACCAGTTAGAAGATGTCCTGCTAAAGTTGTTGGAATTAATATTAAAACTGGCAAGGTATGCACTTGACAAATTTGTAAACTTCATTACATAGATATTATCCTGATTGAATATATATAATATGTGTATGAAATAGTTGAATTTTAAATTGTTACTAAACGACCAAATTTCAAAATTTATTTTATAGATACTATTTAATTATATAGTTATTTATTTTTTCTTCTTCTTCTTAGGTAGTTAAAATCATCGACTTAAGCCAGCTTGTACTACCATCATCCCATCTTCAATACATGCTCGTTGACTATGCAGAAGATGGCCAAGTTTACATATATATTTCTGATGCAACAAACAGAGCTATCATTATTTACAATGTCACAGCAAATCATGGAAGTAGAGTAGTTTTACCAAATACTGTGTCTGCTAGTTTGGAAAAGCCTGATGTGTTGTATATGGTACTTGTCAGAAAATCTGACGGTACACCCGTTGTATACTTTACTTATTTAGGATCTAGCAGAATTTTCGGTATTAAAGCTGCTGATTTGAGAATTGGTGATATAAATGGAGGAATTGAGGAAGTTGGCTTAAAAAATCAGAAAATTGTTCTACTTGGTACCGACAATGGACCGGCCATATTCTTCCGGAACAAAGGTATAGATCAATATAATCAATTAAATATTATATATATATAGGAAAATAGTTTTATACAATTATAGCTTTACATATATATTAAATTAACATTTTTTAACTACATATATAAAATATTCTATTTATCATTTTTAGGTGAATCTGATATTTATATGTGGAATACGGAAACACCGTTCATACAAGAGAACTTCCTTTTAGTACAAAAAGACGGTGATTGTCGATTATCAACACAAGTTGTACCTGGCTACAAAAGACTCATGTGGACCATTGAAAGCAACTTCCACGATTACATATTAAACACAGTTAGTTGTGCAGGTGCTACAGTCTCTATTCATCCTCTAATGAACTCTTGCGAAGAATAAATACATACGTTGAAATTGAACAATATAATAAATTGCAACGAAATATACGATCGCCAATCAAACATATCGTAATTTCAAATATTACGGACATCGTTGGCTTTCATAAAAAAGCTGATTGCTACTTGTTTAAAAAAAAAACGATAATTTATGTACAAATAAAACTTATATACTATAGATTTTTGTCCGAATGTTTTGATTTTTATATCCTGAAAATGTAACTTAATTTATAATCTAGACATATGCAATTATATTTAATTAAAAGTAAAAAATTAAATTTATAGATAAGTAAAGGAACGTAACGAAAAAATTAACACTAATTGAATTATATATAATAAAGTTATAATTATGTTGTAATAAAATTATATATAAAATATATAGTAATAAAGTTATAATTATGTTGTAACAATTATTTTGTAATATTTCTTTTTTTTATTAATTTTCCTTTTTTTATTATATATATAATTTTCCTTTTTTTCTTTAAATATTTTACATTTCTATAATATATATTGTATATTATATCTCCCAAAAGATTTCATATCGATCGATATCGATATAAAATCGATATATATACACATATATAGTATGTGTACGTTTATATATCGAAAATTAAATTAAAATTCGATTATTTAGAATGCATTCGTCTAGACTTATTCATCGTTCAAGAATGATCACAAGTACAATGTACAGCCATAACGGTTTTAGCTGATAACCATAAAACAGAAGCAAAAGTGCAGTTGAAGTTGATCAAGGCATTCTAACCTTAATTAACGGCATTATTACAATGGCAAAACTTCCAGAGCTTGATTATTTTATAGAAAAAGAAGCTGCAAGGGCAGCTGTCAAAAATTTTAATGTTTATCTTCAAGGAGTATTCAAGGAGTATAAGAAAATATGGGGTATGTACTTAAATGTCGTGAACAAACATCAGAAGGTTAATTCTAAATCATTGCATGAAGAAAAGACTCGGATGATTAGTCAAGATGATAAAATTAATAGATCCTCAGATAGTTTATATTTTGAAGAACTGCATACAACAAATTCAGTCGATTTAATGGAAGATAGTCAGGAACAATGCACGTCAGATCTCATTTCTAACAATGAATCGTTGACAAATTTAAATGAAATGCTTAATAGTCCTATATTTTTAAGAAGTGATTCAAATTCTAAAAGTAACAGTTTTAATAAGAATGTTTCTTCTATGATCAGCACTAATGAAAGCACAAGTCCAGTAAATAATTTAAGTCTTGACAATGAACAAAAGATGTCAAATGAAACAAGTTATACATTTGCTAATAGTCCTACGACTAATGTTTCATCAGTACTATTATGTAGCACACCGATTAGAAATAAAAAGGTGACTATTAGAAAAAAGAAAAATGTTAAAAAAAATGGACAATCTAAAACGCCATTGAATAATTTGAGAAAAAGGAATAATTTATCTATTATAAGAAGAGAAAAAGCATTGAACAAAACACCTTTGAAAATTATAAATAATATGAACTTGATACCAAACAATAATTCTCAAATAAATCAAAATAATAATTTAAATACTATACAGTATAATATTGAGGTAACACAGACGCCACGTAGTAAAAAATTTAAGCAAACCAAATTAGTATTTCATAAGACAATGGAAACAATGGAATCATCGTACAATAGAAGATTAAATAATACTCCCGTATTGACAAAGTCCAATAAATCTCCACGTAATCAGGAAAAAGTTTTAAGACAAAGTACACTGACTGATATGATAGGCTCAAAAAGAAAGGAAAATAATTTACACTTCAATAATATTTATAGTCAAAGCGAAAGATGCAACGACACAGTAAAAAGTACAGAGATAAAGAATGAATTAATGTGTCATCAAGAATGTGAAACAAATGATCCGTTAAACATTAGCAATAAATCAGATTCAACTTTTCTTTCAGAATATGAAAACAATATAAGTCTTGATGAAAGTTTGGATACTAGTTTTAATTTTGAAAAAAGTTCTTCATCTTCAGAAAAATTAACAAATCAACCTGATGAATCTACGGATCAACTTACTAAAAAGGAGAAAATCAATCATTTATTAGGAGCAAAGGAAAATGTAATAAATATCATTGATTTAGATGAGTCAACAGAAACAAGTATTGAATCATCTACAGATGGAAGCTATAAAAAATGCAAAAGGCTCAGAGAAGAAGAATGCTGTCAATACGACAGTAATAATCCAATTAAGAAAGAAGCCACACCAATGGATTTTTGTACTGTTATGTTGCCTGATAATTATTCGAATACCACTTAGTATTTCCATTATTTATATCTATATATTTATCAAAAATATTATTACAAAAATTTGTTCCCGTTCGATCACTGAAGTTAAACAATGGACATGGTTAATACTTGGATGGATGGATGATCGCTTTGAAACACAGTGTGTTGTTGACTCCTTATAAAGGTGATAGAAGTATGAAAAGGTGTTGTTAAGTCTCCTCAGAAAGGAGATTAATAATGACAATGAACTCATAAATGATACGATAAACTTTTTATATATATTACTATAACATTAGAGAGAGAAAGAGAGAGGATTGAAATATTTTAGATAAGACCTTGATTTTATATATACTTTATAAGACTTTATGTTTGTATAGGAATGTATACAAAGTATTTATTCTTTCAAAAGAGAAATCTATAATAAAAAGTAATAGTGTTTTATGTAATTATTCATATGTTTACACAGCTAAAATTAAGCATAAACGTAAAGATTGTATACAAATTTGATTAAAATGTGATATATGACAAAATTTTAAACTAAAAAATCCATCCTTCTTTTACATTTTATTTCAATAATAATCTTTAAAATATTTTAACTGTTAAAACAAACATATTACCTTAATGCTGTCACTTTTGTACTTCGCCTTAGAAATCATACAAACGAATTTCAATGTTTTATGTGCTTAAATTAAACTATTGATTTTTGTATCGTATTAAGAAATATGAAAAAATAGTGCCACCATTGAATTAATAGATTAATGAAAAATGAACCGTGTACAAGATTTCAACAAAATACATGGATAGTAATGTAGTCTGCTGTACGATGATCTTTAAGATGGTTTTAAGAAGGATTGTTTTATTTTGTGAAGGTCATAGAAATTCATAAATTATATTTACAATAAACAAATAATTTGCTTTAAATTATCTTGTTTCATGTAAGTTCATATTTATAAACGCTATGATTAGGATTATATTTATTGGCGTTCGAAAAATTCTAGAATAATTTTGCCAAAAAAACAAAATTATACATTGTTATACGCATCTTTCGATTTACTTCCAATTAAAATATCAGAGAAATATATTAAATAACACATGGCATGGTTCAGTGCGGAATAGAGACCAACTAATATTAACTGAGTCAGACTTGATAAATTATATAATCGATTGATAATAAAACAAGAATTATACGTACTAGTTGATGGTAAATCTCATCGTTACTGCTTGGAAAATAGCACAAAAAAGTTAGCATAGAACCGCAACAGCAGAAAATAATGAATAAGTGCTTTTTATTACTCACTAATTGTTCAATCAAAATCCATAATTACTCATTTTATTAATTAATTCTTTAATTGGTTATTAATAATTGAAAAAACGAAAATATTTTTTCTCATTTCTAAGCAAAGCAATGAAGTTTTCTATTGTTTTTTGTTTTTAATCAATTGCTCACTTTTTGTTTGTCTGGCTCCTCTCAACTTTATTTTACTAAATATTTTTTATTTATCGTTAATTAGTTGAAAATAATTATTATACTTTGAATAATTATGAAATGGTGGCGTCATGAGTGGGAGATATGTTATACGCATGCGCAACCACAAATTCAAAGCGCAACTGCAATTTAAGCGGAAAAAAGTGCACTTTAAAAAAATGAAAATAAAGAAACATTGTTAAATTCTTTAAGTGTGTAAATTCCAATTTTAAAATTAAACTATTTCTAAGATTAATTTAAATACTAATTAGGCTAATTAAAAGCGAAAATGCCGAATAGCTTTATTAGAACAAAAAAGAAACAGATACTTTAAAAAGACAATCATATTTGTTCAAAACAAAGTTTTAATAGTACTATTAAGTTAAACGTGCAAAAGCGTAAAACAGTGGTTCTCACAATGTGCGTTGTAGCTCTCTGGAAATCTTTACAGGGTGACACGAAATAATATTATAAAATGTTAACAATTTTATTTCAACTTTCATTTCGATATGATAAAATGTTAAATCTAACATACGTAGTTAGTGCAAATCATTAACTTAATATTAATTGTTTGTAAAAGTTTATAAATAAAACGTGTTTTATTTCATTTTAGCCAATTCTTAAATAAGAAAATTTGTAACTTTTTTGTAAAATGAACTTGTTAGAATTTGACATAGGTTGCTTTGAGAAAATTTGGATTTAGCAAGGATGCCGAGAATAGAAAAAGTTAGAGAACCACTGCTGTAACCCAATTAACCTGATTGTGAGAGAGGTATCATACACAAACTTATCACTGATACGCTTATGGTAGGACATTGATACTCTGTTTTCCTTGTAGTTCATATTGCGTCCATATTTGTCGCTGAAGTCTCGCACGCTTCTAACGAAAAGGGATAGCAACCTTAAGGTGGTCTTCAAGACAAGATTCAATTGTTAATATGAATCTACGAGGATAAAATATTGTAATAAATAACGAATGTTCTTCTTTATCGACAATGTAATCTGAACGCTCTTGTATAGTTTTAATTTTCGCCATAGATAGCGCCATCATCGAGGAAGTAATTATTCTAAAGTGTCATGTCTATTTTGAACTGTTGACTTGGTTCGAGGGCGCTGTGAAATCGTGGAAGTTCGTGCGTTAAAAGGCAAATGGCCGGCGCAGCGCGTGCGAGCGGGATACGTGTACGACGACGAAGTACACATCGCGCTGTGTAGTTCGATGATGTGTAACGAGTAATGTTAAGTGTACGGGACGGTTAGTGAATACCGTGTAAATAAACGTGATGCGAGGGGCCTTACGTTCTAGGCCATGTAAGACCGGTCTGTTGGTAGGCCGGCGATGACCACTGAGAATCCCCCGAGCGCGGTGATGAAATCCGTGTCGGAGGGCGAGCTGGGCGTGGAAGAGGTTGTTAAATCATACGAAACCAAATCCCGAGACTCTAGCTCGAGGCTGAAGCGAACCTTCACGCTTCCGAGGAATTTATTTCTAAGTGCCACAAGAATGTCGAAGCGTCGAACGAATAAAAGTCGTGATTCTAAAGACGTTAGCGGCGCTGTCAGTGGAAAAGATAACTCTAAAAACAACGTGCAACAGCAACAACAGCAACAATATAATACGGTTGATAACAGCATGCAGCAGAACGTGGGAAGATTGCATTGTGGAAATAACCAGCAGGCATACCATCAAGAGAAATCTGCCAGCAAGAAAGTATTCGTAATGTCATCCTGGAGGAAGTTTATTAAGATTATGCAACAAATGTCGAACGTAGGTACGCAAAACAAAAGCTCTCACAGGGATGAGCTTGGCTCTAGTGCGACTGATATTCGAGTGCCACCACCGAGACCAGCACACATTCCAGCGGACAGAGTACCCGGCGTTATAGGTCTGCGCAATCACGGCAACACGTGCTTCATGAACGCTGTACTCCAGTGTCTATCACACACGGACATAATAGCCGAATATTTCGTTCTTGACCAATACAAAGTTGATCTATCGCGACGTAACAAACTTAATTCGAAGAAGTACGGCACCAAGGGTGAAATTACCGAACAGCTAGCTTTACTTCTAAAAGCAATCTGGAGTTGCCAATATGACCCAGAAATGAGTACTGCTTTTAAGAGTGTTGTTGATAAATACGGTAGTCAGTATCGTGGTAATCTTCAACACGATGCCCAAGAATTCCTTCTCTGGCTCCTTGACAAGGTTCATGAGGATCTCAATCAAGCTACCAAAAAGAAGTACAAGATCATAAAGGTAAGTGAAAAATGACCGTGACGATGACGATGCGTTCGTTTTGTACTTGTTTGTCCCTTACCCTTTCTCTTTTCCCCTAAGCCTACTCTCCTTTCCATAGGCTTGCAAGTTCCGTTCATTCGATATCTAATCATGCCACGTTTTCCTCTATCGTTGTACTTCATTTTTATTTGTCTCTTCTTATGTGTTTACATGTACTTATGTATCTTATGAGATAAAGCTTTTTTCTACTTTTAAATTTGTTACGGAAACGTTCGTCTTGATCGTTCGATCGATAAATCTGTTTCATTCGCCATCTTATTTTCTTTCTGTTTGTTAAGCAACTTATTCCTTTTGGTATCGGTCGATATATCTACTACTCTCGACTTATAACGTACGATCGCTTTCACGTGAAATTTTCGCATGGCGCGATGCAACGCCATTGGTCCGTTCGATGGTCGCGTGTCATTAAGACGTCACTGAAGCGGGAGTTTCGCGCCAAATATTTATTTCCGAAACAATTTATTTTATCACGATTTTAAGATCTAACTACTATTAATATATGTATATATATATATATATATATACATTATATTTGGTTTTTGTATTGTAAACATTTATAAAATTATAATATTATGATACTTCTATTGGCAATACAAGATTGATTAGATGAATTTGAAGAAACGAAGGTTTCATTTGCATTTAGGTTTTGGTGTCTCAAAGAGAATGCATAATGAATAATAATGCATTGAAAATGTGTTATCGAAAAGATACTTGTACGTAATCAAATGAAAGTATCGAAATTATATTAGGAGACAACTTGTTTTTTTGTTTCCTTTCGATAAGTTTGATTTTTTAAATATGCGAAGGTTGAATACGTGTTGGTAGGATATTTTTAAGTTATTTATGACATGGTTGCTTAAATCAACCATACTATATAACTTGGTGTAATGGTTGTAACCTTACGCATGATTTTATTTATTGCTTCGAGAAATGGGAGAAGCTGGTTGGTTAGTTGATCGTTCTTGTGATGTGTGTATGTCGTGTATGCATGCGTGTGTTTCAGACTGTCGAGGCCTTAACCTAAATTTGTTTCACGTTCGAAAAGTATACGTGCTGGGATTTCTGAACGAAATCGAAGGAAATATACAAATGATTGACCGAGAAAAAAAATTGTTAAAACCTGTATCGATCCTTCGCACGTTTCTTTCGTATCCTTCAAAATGAATAAGAGAAATTTTATTATATTTATATATCTAGAGATGCATGTTTTTTGGCATAAATAATAATAATAATTAATAGTTAATATAGTCTTATAATTATATGTATATCAGAATTTTATGACTGGAGTATAAATATGATGACAAATTAAGAGAAATTGTAACAAAAAAAAAGATAAGATGATAAAGGCACCATAAACTTTATTATTATTTACACACATTATTATAAAAATTAATATATTATTATTATTATTATTTGCATTTAATGTTTTTTTTATTTTATTGTTTGTTGCATTGTGACAGAAAAATATTTTTACTATTTATAAATAATATATTATTAGTTATTACAAAATTTCGACTTCTTCGAAAAATTTAAAGAAAAATAAGAAGATTCCATGTGAAAATAGTTAAATCAGAAAAAACTTGGATAAAGATTTTTTATCGTTCATATTATTTGCATTCAAACATTATTTTCATGTAGATCAATCAATATGTATAAATTCAAATTTGATTGGTAGGTGATATCGCAACCTACAAAAACCCGTTCACATAATCGAATCAAAATTTTAATTTGTAATATTTTCGAATAATACGAATTATTATATCCAATATAAATACTATCTTTTGATAAAAGAAATGCCACATACACAAAATTTCCGATTAGTATTATTTATATATTTATGAATGATTGCTTACGTTATCGTTATCATTTAGCAAAACCTCTCGAATGGTAAAGAATTAACGATCGTTACAAAATAATTGGAATCCAAATAGAAACTTTTTTATCCTTTAGTAACGCTTTTAAAAGCTGGTAATTACAGGAGTAATTAAATCGAAAAATTAAACAAAAACAATGATATAATTTATATTACAATAATTACAGTTCATTGTCGTAATTACCAGCACATATAACTAATAATTTATAAAAATTGTCAATTTCAATTTGAAGATATAAATTTGATGTAGATACTTTTTCAAAAAGATCCTTTTAATCTTCAATAAATGGAAAATAATGAAGCCTACAAATATATTTCAGATTTTCATTCCTAACTTCGATCGTGATTATTTGCTTATTCTCGATGTATCATTCGACTTTTTGCAAATATCATTAATGAGTATTGTTCATTATTTAAATATTTTAATTTAGTAAATATCAAAGTTCAGGTCTATCGTCCAGATAAATTCTAATGACGTCAATTAAAAAAAAAAACACATTACTTTTTCTTGATAATAATTATTCATTGTGCATCTTTTTTTGATCGTATTCATTGATACAACTGAATTAATATGTATTTTCCTAATCGATCTCGATAAATCTATAAATTATGTCCATTGCGGTTCTTTTTTTAATTAATACATTATCTCTCTTCAATTTTATTTTCTTATATCATATTTTTCTGTTATTTCTTTCTATATATCTGTATATCTCTTCTTCTATATATAAAAAGAAAAGAAAAAATATTAGTTAAATGTTACATATCACGTGTTAAGAATAATACGCATGTTTGGTCATTTGTGTGTATATTCATTCTTTTTTGTTTTCACGACACAGTGGCCATAGTTAAATTAACATCTTACATTGATGAGGTAAGAATTTGAGAGGAATGACTGTAAATGAGAAATGACTCATCGTTCCTTATCAAACAAAAACAATTACTTTTCTATGTAATTATTAACTGAAAGACCGAGAAAGACTAATTACTTTTTTGAATTGTGAAACAAACTCATTGTTTATTTCGTGAAAGATTACGTGGAATTTTAAAAATTTTTCCCCTCGTTTCACGTGACAAAATTGTACGACAAGGAAGAATAATTTTTTCGCAAGAAATAATCGAATATTACAAACGTCCTTAATTATTAGAATTATTATTATTATTATTATTTATATTCAGCATTAATTACTTATGATTTATCTGTAATATTTTCTATCCCTTTTTTTTTTCCTTATAAATCTTATTCATGTTATATATATATATAAATTATAAATATAAATTCTTGCGTGAAACATTCGTCTTATCGCATATTTCTTGCTTATTAGAATTATTTATTTAGCTTTAGATAAGAAGAATTTTTATCAAGGAAATCTTTAGTCCAGATCGAAAAATAACAATGAATTCTCGTAATCATTTTTCATCCATGTATTACATTCTCTTATCCGTATATAAATTTATTTATCTATTTATCTATTTATCTTAATTTTTTTTGTATGGTTCCTTTCGTCTTCGTTCTTGTTCAAGTTGCACGTAAGACGTTATCACAAATTGTTTTAACTTTCAACAACGTAGTTAGCCAGCTGAGCGAATCAGAGCTTTCTAATGCTTTCAAAATAAAGAAACCGAGAGATGCTCGCACCTTTCTTTCACTGGTTATCTTGCTCCATTGATTTGGAAAGTCATGAACATATGTTTGTACACCCGATATATATGTACGTATACGATTTATGTAGTTTCCTTGATAAGGAAAAACTATTTGATAATTATAAGTGGTAATTGAATTTTTTCATTAAAGATAAAAAGATAAGATAAGTTATGTATTCGATTATTATTACTATTTGCATTTTAAAACGTGTAATTAAATCAATTTTTTCTATTTTTTTTGGCGTAATTCATTGTTATAATTATTGCTATATTCTTTTTTTTTTATTAATATAAAATAGTACATCTTGATTAAATCGGCGTGATTAGAAAACAAATGACGCGAATAAATTGAAGCTTAATAGATAATCAAGACAAGGATGAAATTATTTAAAACACGGTTCTTTTATGTAATATAAAAATTTCTTCTATATTTTTTTCTTTGTTTTTTCCTTTTTTTTTTTAGTAACATATATATGTATGTATTAACAAATATGAGACAATAGATAACCAAGATCCCTAATAATTAAAAACTCGGTGAACTAATTATCTCTGATTGACGTGTATATATGGAGAAATGGCAATATTTTGTGTTATGATATGCAGAAGTTATTATTTGCTGTTTACCAGTTAACTGTTGTGATTTTTGTAAAAAGTATTGCTAAATTGTGTCATCAGAATGAAGCGATAACATTAAATATTGCCATTTTTCCATGACGAATATACTTAATCACAGCTTACCAATTAATCGAGATCCTACTAAATGTATTATTTACAATTGAATTTATGGATTCGTTTATAAATAAAATACGTCAAAAGTTTCTTTTGTTTTCTATATAAATAAAACATTAGAAGAAAAAAAAAACATTATGTTATTAGTATACACGATGTATTTTTTATAACAAAATTTTATATACGATATGTATGACCTGCACGATATGATGATATTATTTATTTTTTATGTGTGATATATATTTTGATTTTCGTTTAAAGAAATATGAGAAATATTGATTTGTTATTATTCAAATAATATTAGATTTTTGATGAAACAGATTCGAATGGAAAAAAATGGACAATTGCTAAAACAGAAACCATGAAATATCCATTTTAAATTTCATATACATTTCTTGGGCGTGTAATAATGTGAAAAGGATGATAGTGAAAACCAAGTAGACGAGTACACTCGAGCACGTGCCAAAGGAGTAATATGCTGGCCTTGCGATAAGATCGTTATCTCCACTTTTAAAATTAGGATACTATCTTAACGAAGTTCCGAGATGCTGTCCCTGCTATTCTCTGATAGCAAAAAAATTAAAAAGGGAAGACAAAAATTATTTTCAATTAAATTATATACGCGAAATGTTATAATACTTATACAATTTTTCATAAAGTGATATACGTTTTTATAATATCGTGTTTCATATTTAACAATAAAACGAAATTGAATTTGTATAA
>NW_014569611.1:395648-397671 GCF_001313835.1 Polistes canadensis
TAATCGGCATACAATCAATATTATTTTAATAAAATATATTTATTAATATCGTATATATCTTACATAAAACAAATTTATAAAAAATACATTGCGTATATTAGTAACATTGTTAACTATGTTTATAGATTTGTAAGCTAAAATTCAATAAACAAATTTGGCATTCAATGAGAATGCATTTCAAACAAACGTTAAACGTGTAAAAATAATTAAGGCCGAATAGTAATAATACCCGTAGCATATTTACATAACAACAAAGTTATTTGTAAAAGAGCGAATAGCGCTAACTGGTTTTTGTCTTATTTGAACGGAACATGTTGTAACATCTATTTTATCTTTTATTTCTTTGAGATAAGCCTACCTGTTATAGTGTTCTACAGTAGAGGCAAACGATTTGACCGAGATTTCATAGAGTCCCGATAAACGACGTGCTGCATCGTTTGAGATTCAACCTGCTTGCATTCTTTCAACCCTTCCCCTCATTCCCCTCTCCCTACCCTTCTTTCTAACTCTGTGACTCTAATTCTTTACATTCGATATTTAACATTTCTTCGAAGAGATAATAATGGACGTGTGTTGTGTTATATCATTATTGTCGTAACAAAAGATTTACGATTGGCACTGATGTGAGTTAAGCTTGAATCAACAATAATGATTCAGCCCCCCCCCCCTCCTCCTTCCCCTCCCCAAATCTTTTAATGCGACCGTTCCGAGAATTTGGTATCATTAGAATAAATAACAATAAATTTATTTTGTTAATATATATGCGTTAGATTAATGTCACATATTAAACATGTGAATTTTTGTTTTACTTTACCTCGGTTTATCTCTGTCTATATTAATTTATCTACTTTATTTTACGTAATAAAGCCAAGGTCGGTTTTTACTTTTTCACGTTTATCGCGAATAGTCACGTGGAATTAGATTTTTTATTATTCCGGTTCTTTTTTTCTTTTTCTTTTCTTTTTTTTATTTAGTTTTAGATTCCCCCTCCCCTAGTAATAACTTATATTCAATATAACGTATGAAAATAATTATTGTGTGTGTTTCAATAATAGAATAATACTCTTCTTCGTCAGTAAGAAGAAACCATTAACAGTGTTCTCCCGTTACGGTTGCTTATGTAACGTGGTAAAATGAGCAGCTTGCTGCTTCCAATATGCTCAGCTTCTAATCGAATTATGTCTTTCTCTCTCACTCAACAGAATGACGAGTCAGGTAGAGTAAGAGAAAAAGAGAGAGGGAGAAAAAGATTAAGATATTTAGTATGATTCATTCGAAAAATATCTTCCGATGAAAAATATTGAATTCGATACACTAAGTTTCGCTTTTTAAAACAAAAACATAATTATCAGGTTTCTTTTTTTTTTTATTTTTCTCTCTCTCTCTCTCTTTCTTGATAATATTAGAAATACATAGGTATTTAACATTTTTTGATTGCATGAACAAATTCTGAGGAAAACGTTCGATTGTATTATTGTTGGAATATTTTCTCGACGTTTTATTGTTCTTTTTGTTAAAAATATCTCCAATGATAAATTGTGTACTTTGTACCCGGTATATTTGTTTCCGATATCTCATCAGAAGAAATGTATCACTATTTTAATTTTGCCGTTCGGGATAAAAGAAAATCATCCACCTAATATAGCTATAATATATTGTTACATGTTGCTAATGACCTTGTTGTTGATGCGACTATTGCATCGTCGATAATCCAAGAAATGTCAATTTACTATTTCATTCTGTTTCTCGATTAACCTTGAAAGCTATACCTGTTGTATTTCTGGTTGTGTGTGTAGTATGTGTCTATGTAATATATGCACGCGTTCTTTCATTTATCAAGTATTACCATTACTATTATCATTTAATGAAACACAGCTGTTGAAGTTTTTTTTTTTTTTTTTTTTTTGAATTTTTAACGAGGTAGTATAAAATCGAATTAAATTCGAATAGAAATATTCATTCATGAAGAAGATCGAATTTGGATATCAAATTTAAACAAATGTTGATCTAGTGATTTGATTTC
>NW_014569611.1:398596-453325 GCF_001313835.1 Polistes canadensis
TATATAAAATATTTTATTTTATATATATATATAAAATATATATATAGAAGGAAAATTATCAAAGATTCGATAAATTAAATGAACATAAATATATTACCAGAACATCTTAGAATAATATACAATATTATTATTATTTTCACATGAGATACGTGTATGCATGCGAGTAAGTTTGTTCATGAGAGAATCATGCAAGACCTTCGATTTCTTTTCTCAATGTCTTCTCTCGTTTGATCGTACACACCGCCGGTGAGAGAACGTTTGAATATTGATCGAGACAGTTGTATAAAAAATGAAGAAGATTCTTTGACATATAGAAAACTTCTCTACGAAAAGTTTATTTCCTTTATATTTTATTTTCATAGTACTGAGAGGGTAGGTAACAGTTCGTAAATAGGATCTTAAAATTCAATGAGATTTTCAAGGCCAATTTGATATTCAGGATCGTAAAACTTCAAAAACTTACAAATTTGTTGTTTATCCTGTAGCAAAATATAATATCTTTTAAATTTCCTCGTTTGAATAACTATTATAATATGCGTAGGAAGAACGAAGGTAAGTGAGAAAGACATGTGTCCACTATTCACGCTTCGAAGAGTTTCTGGTTACGGTTGTCTCGCTTCTACTAGCACGACCTTCATCGTCTTCTTGTTGGTAATGCTGAATCATATCTCCCCGTTGTATTAATTATTCTCGACTCTAATTATCCTTACGAGGATATTTCTTCAAAACGCGTGATTCATATTACACGGAGAAAGAATATTGTTTATCAATATTTTTTAATTTTTTTTCTGGACAATTTAAAACATTGCATGCCAAGACCGATTATCATTAGAGATGGTATTATTCTTTTTTTTTTTTCTTTTTTTTTATTGTCAATGTATTTTCATTATATTTTTAGGCTTACTATAATCATTTAAAATTTAGCGAATATTCAACGTGGGTGATTTTTATCTAACAAACGTTCGTATTTATGCCATCTTCGTTTTTATTAATTGTATTTAACATTAACAAACAGATATGATTTAACATTAAATTTATCACACGCGGACAAATGATTGACGCGTCCTGTAATTTGTAAAAATCCTGTAATTTGTAACAAAAAAATGTGTAATTTGTAATTTTCTGTAATTTGTGCTATTCTATGAGATATATGTTATTTTTTAAAGCGGTCACACGGTAGGAATAAATAGGTATACATAAAATATCAGTCGATAAGTTTAGTGTGTTAAACATTAAGGTCTATAATAAAGGGTCTCGAAAAAAAAAAATCTTTCAAGCCCTTGTATATATACTGTATACATACGACGGCTTCTCTCCTTCTTTCGCACTTTCAAATTCCGGAAGTTCATGTTCGTGTTTATGTTTTCAGCATTGTTCCTCCTGTTGTGTGTGTATTCGAATGTGTATGTATGGTGACTACGTTCGTCGGCACGAAAGAGATTAATTTAGAATTATGAATCAAGTGCGGGGGCGATGCGATCGAAGAGAAGTTAATTATATAAAGTAATGTTTACTACGAGCTCGAAAGTTCCTGTCTTTTGTTTCGCGATACAACGCATGCTAAATGCAAGATTGACTTTTTTCTCCGTGTCTCTCTCTCTCTCTATCTCTATCTATCTATCTATCTATCTCTATCTCTCTTTCGTTTGCAAACTTGTTGCGCCTTTTATCACTTCATCAACAGGTCCTACGAAACTGCATATTTACGATCGTTATATCGCTGCACGTAAAAACTTATTAAAGTAATAAATAAGAATTAGGTACGGATTTGTTCTCGTAAATATCGATTGTAAATACCTTATCGTAGAAAGTTCTTTGAATTTTAAATTGATAATAAATGTTCCGAACGATTCCAATTAATTTCATAAAATAACCCGATCGATTAATATGTATGCATGTATGTATATATGTTATCGTGAAAGACCGAAATTGGAAAATGTCAAGATTCAAGTGGTGAAATGTCAACACATATCAAATGCATCGGTGAAAGATCGAATATTTGGGTTTATTCTTATACATTTAATATTTCGGATATATATCACACACACTTAACATTTTTCATTTTCGGTTTTACACGATAACATATACACACAAACATATAACATATATATACGTAATGAGTTGAAAATTTGTAAAACTAATATGGAAACAATTGTTTTCGGTCATACTCACTTTTATTTTTCTACATAGTCTCAAAACGGAGAAAAATAATAGGTTCTGAACTTTTCAATTCACTCTCGTATATAAAACAATATATGTATTATATTAATATATTATAACATACATGTAATTAATATATATATATACATAGTTGTATGTGGTCCAATCTTGCTTACAAAAGCTCGGTACGCGTGCACCGACGTGACATTGGTTAATTGTAAACTACGAATCCGCTACGAGCAGTTACATCGTGTGTAAGCATTGAAAATGATTTCCTGCAACTGACTCGTTGATACTTCCTTTCGGCGGCGGTACATGTTGCAATTACACTCGTCTCCTCCTATTGCATTTTTTTTTTCTCTTTTTATACATATACATATATATCAGGAAATTGCATTTGGCGGAAATGCACGGATATTTGCACGAATGTGATAAGATATGGGAGTATTCTTTCATTATAGAAAATAAAAATCTACTTGATTCGTAATTTTCGAAATTTTAAGCTTAACTTTAAGGTAAAAGAAAAAGAAGAAGACGAAGACGAAGATGAAGACGTCATTGTTGAAATGTCACCTGCTAACCGTGACCTTCGTTCTGGATATTAGAGTTATATGACGTGAGTTTCCGGCTCGTAGATATTACGTTCCTGGGGTATGACTACTCTTCCATTAGAAATACGAGTAGAGTCTGGAAAGCAGGACAAACTCTATTTGAAGGTCATGGAAACTTAGCCACGGCCAGACTCTTTTGATTTGATTAAAGGAAGCCAACGTGTATCGTACGTGGCGGCTATAGATAGATCTATAGATAAATAGTTAGACAGATAGAATCCTCTTCTATATATCCAAGTAGTATGTTATAATAGTATGCAGCATGCAGTATATTAGTTGTCGTCGACTTGTATCAAGATATCGCGGGGTTTACGACCGTCTACAGCCTTCGTTCCTTCATACGTATCTACATAACTATGATTCTAGTTGCTTGTACTATTAAGATCAACGCACGGCGCTCTCTCTTCTATTTTAAACGAATTCTAAGAATGCTAAATGCCATACCACGTTGAATACATTTAGAGAAGACCTATGTATACTTCTTTTCAATGTTTATCGAAACTTTCGATAGATGTCGCATTCTTATGACACATAAATAAAACTTAGGCTACCCACAATACAATTATCTTTAATATATTTTATTATTAGAAAATTAGAAATATAGTTTTTCTTCTTCTTTCCCCTCCCCACCTTTTTTTCTATTTTTCGTCGTATGTTTCTATTTATCGTGTCAGTTTCATTGATCTCTCTCTCTCTCTCATGCAATTTTCTTGAATTTATCAATGTATACTCATATCCGTGATTGACAGATTGTACCAAAGATTGTTAATTTTATTTTAATTTTTTAATTTTTTTTTTTTTTACAACGCATTAACTATCCAGGTCATGTAGAATTTATATGAGCAAATAGAATATTGTTTGCGTTTCGTCTCGATTCTTTTTTTATCGATCTGATACGCACGATTTTCTTGCGCTCTTGTATTTCTAATTAAACGATAAGAAGATATCTGACTAATGACGTAGATATATGTATATATATATATATATATATATATATATATATACAATGGTTCATTTTGATGAGCCCATAAGATATAATATGTGTTGTCTGTAATTTCTTACAAAAAGAATAATACGTCTATGAGAGTATTTGGTAAAAATACATTTTTTATTTAAAAAGAAACAAAAATAGAAATGAAGAAATAATATTTTGTATTTGTAATATATATTAACGTTTAGATAGGAATATATGAATCATAAAAAAAGACTTCTGTGAAACGTAAAGAATATATAAATATTGATGTGACCACTGATAAGGAATAAATCAGCGTTGCCAGCAAAATTCCAGTTAGTTTTGCTAAACCTGTAATAATTACGGTCTTCGCGTTTTGTTGATCAAGGAATAAAAGCACGTATATGGTATACGTATTAATATTTGTTAGTCGTGATTAAATATCAAATTTTTGTAATTAAGATCAATATTGGATGATTCATTTATCTTTTTATTTTTTTATTTTTTATTTTTTTTGTTAACAGAGAAGAAATTGTCGAACAAACGAAACGTCTTGTATTTATTGATTTCTTTTTCTTTTTCTCTTATAGTCGTCCAACTTCGTAAAAAAATATACCGAAAGATCTTAAGATTTTTGTGTACGTACGAGACGACTATGCAAGCATAAGACGCAGTTTCAATAACGTGGGTTTGTTCTACCGTTTTCTCCATCTCTAAGAAATTCTCTCGTAGGCAGTGTAGGAGCCAGGAACTCTTCGTGTTCGAGGAAGCGTAGTTCTTCTTCATCTTGTGTATGTAGTCTCTCTCAGACAAAAAAAAAAAGAAAAAAAAAAAAAGAGAAGAAGAATATCCTTCCGGCGAGACGGTCTTTATAAATAGGAGTTCTAGAAATAGTCATTCGCTTTATTTTCATTTTCGAACTATTATAGCCAACGAACGTGCGCTTAGAGTTCACGTTACTTCCTAATCTTGTGAAAACTAAGTGATAAAATAAATAATGAGTCTAACGTGTTATTCCAAAAATGGATTCTACTTTTATCTTATTGTTAAAATAACAAAGATAAAAAATGTGGATTTTAAATTCCTCAACATTTAGAAGATTTTTATTGAAAATATGAAAAGAAAACGTAATAGTGTATAAATTGAAGATATCAATTTATGATGATAAACAGTTTATCTAATTGTAAGATAAATTGAACTAAATAATATAAAAGACAGAACAAAATCTTTAGTGGTAAAATAAATTCTTACAAGATAATATTAACAAGAACTCAAGGATGTGTCTATAGCATTGAAAAATTTTCATAAAAGTATTTGGTGGGCAAAAATGCAGACTGAATGTCTTGTTAAGATGGTGTTTCTAATTTAATAATTTTTCGAGGATGAAGTCTACAGTATATAATTAGTATATTTTTAAAATCTTTGTTTCACCTCTTCTCTCTCCTTAGAAAAAGAAATTCTAATTGTTCTTTGAAGTGACCATATGAGTAATGTGGTCTTCGAAGTTCAATTAGTTGCATAAAATACAATTTGTTCAGAACAATTTCATAAAGGAGGTATAGTTATGCTGAGTTATGTTGCATAAAAATGAGGACTTTTAGAAATAACGCAGAATTATACATTCCAAATTGAAGTAATTTGCAATTCTTAATTCAGAGCTTATAATCAATACAAAATTATTCTTCTTTTAGTACTTTACATTTGCACTGACGACTAGAAGTGTTTTATTGGAACTTGTTACACACACGTATAGTTGAACTTACGTAATTGTAATTAGCACATTGTATCATTTATTGTTCACTGACAATGAGATCGATAATTTACTTATATCTTTCCTGATAATTAACTATACTTTAGCAAAAAGAGTTTAAATTTCCTTTTATCAAATTGTGTTTTTAATTAGACACCGCGCAACCGCGAATTTGTCGAATAAGAAATATCTACAGTATGCGAAATCAAATCCTGATTATTATTATTTTATTATTTTTTAGAAATGAATTTATTCATTTCACTAACGATCATATTTATCTTTTCTGTTCTCAGAATTCTTTTGGCAGACCCGACGACGTCGTAGCTGCTGAAACTTTAGCGAACCACCTTCGTTGTAACAATTCTTTCGTTCATGCCGTATTCCAGGCACAATTTCGATCTAGTCTTACGTGTCCGAGATGTCATCGGCAATCAAACACGTTTGATCCATTTCTTTGCGTGTCGGTACCAGTCCCACAAAATCATCGGCAAATGAATCTCTTTGTAAACGTTCTCTACACGTCTCAACAACCAAGACAAGTTAAGATTGGCGTCAGCGTGAATCAAGCTGCGAACGTGAGAGAACTCAGAGAAATTTTAGCAAGCGATACTGGCATTGAAGAGAATCATATGTTGCTTACTGAAGTTCATGACGAAGGATTTCATAGGTACGGATTTTTTTTTAACTTAACAAATTAATATATAATCAGTGTGTATGCGTGTATCTATGTGTGCATTTGTTTAACTTTAATATTTTTCTTTTCTGTTTCATTAGGACATTCTCTGATTGCCAACCATTGTCTGTGATCACAGAAAACGATCCTCTTTATTGTATAGAACTACCACAGTTGAAGGAACCTGCTGAGCAAGCATATATTTTATTGGTATGGATCAACGTTCTTGTAAAGGGTGACCTGAGGCAACGCTTTGGTAGCCCTTACACAATGCAGGTTTCTCGGGAGACTTCTTACGAAGATCTCCAGAAACTTTTGCTCAAGGAAATGCATAGTACCTTGACCGATGATGTCTTAACATCCAGTCAAAATCCAGGATTATTTAATATTCGTGTTGCTGATCCAGCAGCAACACCTATTCAAGACGAACATCCATGCATCGATCCGTGCGTTGAACATCCACTTTATACGGAACAAATCGAACAAGCATTAGCACTCTGTGCCGATGATTCCGGTCCTCAACATGTTAAATTGATTCTCGAATGGGACGAGGCTACGAAGAATAATATCATTCAAGATGACAGTGATCAGATCGAAGAGCACGCCAGTGTGAAACAATTGAAGACTAATTCAGAGTTAGGCGGTGCGGTCACGCTCGAAGAATGTTTTGATCTTTATACAAGAGCAGAGACGTTAGGAGCTGAAGATGCTTGGCATTGCCCATATTGTAATAAGAAGCAAGAAGTCGTGAAGAAGCTAGGACTTTGGTCTTTGCCTGATATCTTAGTAATACATTTGAAAAGATTTCGTCAACAATCGAAACAAAGATCGACATCGAAATTAACAATGCTCGTAGATTTCCCACTTTATGGTTTTGATATGACTCCTCATCTTGCTCATAGTGGAGTACAAACACATAATAACGTTCCTACCCTTGGAGGCTTAGGTTGGTCTCCATGGAAAAAGCCAAGGCCACGACATCAAAGTATTCCCAAATACGATGAGAATGTTTATGATCTCTATGCTATTTGTAATCACCATGGGCAAGATCTTCAGGGTGGTCATTATACCGCATTTTGTAGAAATCCATACGACACTCAATGGTATTGCTTCGATGATACAAGAGTCGAAGCTGTAAATGATACGAATCTTATAACGAATGCAGCTTACATGTTATTTTATCAACGAAGAGGATTGACTAGTAACTCTACTGGAAATTCCTCTGCGGCTTCGACAAGTTCGGCGGGCTCGGGTCTAGATCATTGGGTCTCTAAGATGCCACCGTTTTATTTTAATAATAAAACTAGTTGTAACGTCACAAATAATAAACAAAGTAAGTCGCAGGAAATATTGTGCCAGGAAAAAATTGTTGAAGAGAAGAATATGAATAATTTTAATAGAGGCTCTCGTAATTATGCAACTCTACAGCCAAAGAAGCGAAACGTGGCAACCGAAACGGATGCTGGAAATATTGATCATTGTTCGGATGATGAAGCCCCTTGTAGAAGAGAATGGGTAAATATTTATTCATATAAGTTAATGCATATTTTAATGTAAATGTTTTGTAACAACTACATGTGTCTTATATTATTCTCTTAATTTACAGGCTTCACCAAAACCCGTTAGGAAAACATCTTCTATCACGTTGACGCCTCATGTACCAGTAGCAATAATTCAAAATTCTAATAGTAATCCAGATACAACGGTGATCCATGAATCGACATTGTAACATACAATGTAAGCCAGATTTTGTCTGGCTTCGAGCGTCGTTTAATGTTCAGTGCCTGGAATGTTGTATACTCGTGAGTTTCATTAGAAAATGATTGATATAACAGAAGACTATTTGATAGAACTTAATAAATACATATTTAAATTCCTTGTTAAGAGAGTGTTCGAGATGAATGATAGGTGTCCTAGCAGATGAACACTACTAATCTTTCATTCTGAATTTATATACAGTGCTTTTTCGTACAGAAGTCGCGAAAGCTGTGAGGGATCTCAAGAGTTCTGCTCTTCTTTTTTGATGTTATTTCTACAATCTTCTATATAAAAGAGTTTGAGAAAAAGAGTGTGGGTTTTTCAAATGGATAAAATGTCAAGCATTAGTGATTTTTGTATTTATAATGATAATAATAATAATAATATTAATAATAATAATAACGTTTGTATACAGTTCGCGTGAAATGTATTATATACAGTGTAATTATTATTAGGATAATTTTTAAAAACTGTTGTTATATCGCGTTTCAAGAACTGCAACAACAACAAGAAAATAAGAAAAAGAAATAAATCCCTCTTATAAGTCATTTACCATTTATACTTAGATTTTCAATACGATAGATAATAGAAACACATGTATGTCCAAAAAGGATGAAGAAAATTTTCCTAAAGCAATTTTATGTAATTTCGAATCGCAATGCATATATGTGATAGTCATAAATGCGATCTCGTGTATGATAGTCTCATATCACGTTATCATAGGATGAAAATTTGACAATAAGAGGATTCTGTGTGCCACAGAATTCATTTATTACAATCGCTTCATTTCTTTATAAATCTTTCCTGGACATAATGTGTAAATTGCTGAACATTGCTTTTGAGTCTGTGCTTAGCTGTAATATTTATATTATATTTGTAATATCCACTAGTGGCCTTAACTCTGTAATTATCTATCGATGCATCATTATTTGCAATCATATAAACATAATCAATTTCTCTGAGAATTTTATATTAGATACCTCTAGATTATTATTTTATAAAAGCCATTAGGCAATTGTAAACTTTAAATATCATTTTGCCGATAGGCCAATTTGTAACTAACTTCAACATCATTTTGCCGATATATATATATATATATATATATATATATTCGTCGTTTATTGAGAAATATTTTATACTTCCGGTCATAATTCGAGTTCTTCCAACGACTGGCCAAACAATCAAGTATCAATTATATCGAAAGAAAATAATTCTCGGCAAAATAACTACTTTTCTCCGGACGACGTTAAAATAATCATTTCTTTTATATGTAGTTATTTTTAATTCCTTCGTTGTTTAAAAATACTCTGTCCTCCTATTTTTAACGATCATTCCAAATAGTCGTTTAGTACGGAGCAAAGGAGAGTAAAAATTATGAAAGTGAGAAAAAGATATATATATTTAAATATATGTATGTATGTAGGTGTGTGTATATGCGTATATGTATATTAAAGATTCGTATATTCACACACGCACATAACTATAGTGAGTGAAAAATATTTAAGTTATTTTAAAATAACATTTATAACTAGTCACACATATTGTGGACAAAGGTAGCAATTGCGCGCGTCACTAATGTAGAAAAAAATAAAAGAATAATATTATATAATGAAGAATAATGTATTCAGAAATGGAACAATGAGATTGACTAAAGCTATCTATAATTATGATTTTAGAAGTTGTGTATTCATGTTAACCGACTGAGGGATATTTATAATTATTCATATTATTGCTATAATTTTGTTAAAATAAATAGAGAATATATATGTACAGTAGGGTATGCCATTCCATTTTAAGCACGCTATATTTTTCTGCGTTCTACAATTTATCTTAAACTCTCTTACACTTTTTTCTCTAGACACAACCGTAGCACGATTATCACACGTTATAATGAAAAGAAAATTGTGCTTTCTTTCGATAATTTGTTACGTAACTACGATTCTTTATACTTTCGAATATGTTTTCACGAGGAAAAAAGGAACATACAAAAAATTGCATATCCTGCATGCGGATTGAAGGAAAGAAAAAGAAAACAGCAAAGAAATTAACCAAATTTTTCGCTAGTCTAATATTATTCTGGTATAAAATGTGACAAAATATAAAAGTGAATTCGTTACGAAATGAATTGAAAATAAAAAGCAGATGAAGAAAATGTTCTGTCTTTTATATTTCTATATATATATATATACGTCTATGAATAAAAACACAAACTCATATCCTAATAATTATTCAAACTTTAACGTACGATATTTTTTTCAATTTTCTTGTATTATATGTTATTTGAATAAAACAATAGCGTATGTATTATAATTAGAGCTTTAAGACAAAAAAGAAATAATTCTCCAAAGAACATAAAGAAAAAGTAAATAGAGCAGGGATCTCGAGATAATTCAATCCGTTCCTGATGAAAGTTAGAGCTCCTCTATCGGCTTGTGTAGAGTGAGACGGGATAAGAGTAGGATGCGCTGGTGAGAGCGCAACGCAACCGCCCCGCGATTGGCCGAGGTGCCGCCCCACTCCCTCACGGCTCTCAGTCGGGCTCGGGCCTCCGTCGGGCGTAGTACGTGCGTGTCGTGTTCTCGTGCGTAGCATAAGCAAGACTTCTCAGTGAGAGAATAAAGGTAAGATAATTACAAAGTTTCAACGTATAAATGTACAAACGTTAGTTAATTCTTAATGCCATGTTTCCGTCAAATCTTTAAACTCGTTTATTCTTTTACATCATAATCGTCGTTCTTTCGTACAAAAAATTCAAGCACTTTCTTTACTAGTTTTTTTCGCGATACGAAAGAAAATTGATAGAATGGGGAAATACTATTAACGATGTTAAGAAGAAGAAGAAGAAGAAGAATGAGTAAACGATAACAAGAAGAGGCCAGCGCCTCTCTTTTTGAGATAAGAGAAGAAAAGAGAAATAGGAACATTGGTGGCGCTCATGCCCGCCTATGGTGTGTACTCTCGGGATCGATACACGGGCACGCACTTCGCGCGGCGCCGGTGTAAGAATACGTCTCGTATACATGTCCCTTCCTATTGCCCCCTTTTTCCCTTCACCCTTGTGTAGGACGCATGCTGGCTGCTCTTGCTTGCCCTGCCAGCTTGCTTGTCTGCTCTACGTGTATACGGTTCGTCATTCGTTCCGTCGTTCGTTTGTCCCCATGCATCGTACGTACATGCGTGTGTATGCATATATATATATGTATGGATGTATGTATGTATGTATAACGATGCGAACGAACGACGAACGAATGAACGAACGATAGAGAAAGAGAGTAAGGGTGGATTTTCTGTCAGAGAAAAAGAGTAAGAGTGAGAGAGTCAAGAGAAAGGGGCTGGGCCATAAGAGAGAAAGAGAGAAACAGAAAGGTACAAAAGCGACCCGCAGATGTGCCGCGATGCGGGTGTCTCGAGATCGTAAAATTCACCCTCTTCGTTTACTGGAGAAAAGAAAAAGAGGGAGAGAGAGAGAGTGAGTAAAAAGATGGGTTCACGAAGACGGAAGAGATCGGTGGCGCGAACTTAAAGGGTGATATAAGAGACGATAACGAGGAGG
Organism: Polistes canadensis; assembly: GCF_001313835.1. Classification (NCBI taxonomy): domain Eukaryota; kingdom Metazoa; phylum Arthropoda; class Insecta; order Hymenoptera; family Vespidae; genus Polistes; species Polistes canadensis. The sequence continues at coordinate 410,054 of NW_014569611.1, forward strand.
AAGAGTCGGAGAAACAAAGTTTCTTGTCTCTTTCTGTTCTTTCTCTCCCTTTCTCTCTTTCTCTTTCTCTTACTTCATACGCTGACACATACATAAAGCATAAACCAACAAGACTGTATATACTCTTGTCTAGTTTTTCGACTTCACTCAGAAACTTCAGACTTCTTTTTCCTTTCTTTATGTTTTTGTCCATCCTGTTTTCATCTTCCCTCAAGCCTGTCATAGTCGGTTACGATAGTTTGTATTTCTATTCGAATTGTTAGAATGAAATGTTTATTTCGTTCTTCCTTATTTTACTGGTTTCTTTTTGTTTTTGTATTTCATACTTTCACGGATTTGTTTTAAGTATGTGATGATGAACTATCAAAAAACGTCATCTTGGTATTTTCCTTTCTTATATTCTTTTTCTCTTTCAATCTTATCATTAAACAGTATGTCAATCAATAATAATACTCTCTAAGTTTATCTAAATAAATCTCAAGAACACTCTTGTCAATCATTTTTAATGTCATTACTCAACTATGTATACGCCCATATTGATAATCGTTTATTCTCCAATTGATATAGAAAATCTATTTTCTTTCTTTCTCACTTTTTCAATTTAATCATCCAATAGTATATCAATCAATAGTGATGTCTACTTATGAAGTATATTCAAATGAATGTGTCAAGATTCCTTATCATTTTCTTTTATTCTTCCTTTCAATTTCATCTGACTTAACAGTATATCCATTAGTAATAATACTTTCAAAGTTTGTTTAAATAGATTTGAATAATTCTCTTCTCTCTAGTTCCCTTTTAGTAATATTTAACATTCAATAATAAATCTCTAGCAAGGAAGCAAATATTTTCAAACAAATTATATTCAATTTTATCTATATTTTTTTTTTTGCTTCCTTTGTGAGTAAAATATTTAAAATAACCAACAAGTGACTAATACTGATACGAGGAAAAAAAAGTGGATAAAGAGAGAAAGAGATAAATATCTTTATAACCCTTCACATGTGCGACGACCTCGAACATGATGATACAAGATTACCTTAAATGGTACGTGTCTCTTTTATCCGTTCGATTCTTTCGAAATAATATCTAGTTAGTATTATTCACGTATTCTTGAGAAAATTGAATCGATACTCGATATAAAGCGAATACTAATGATTCGTGTTCTATAATAATCAGGTGTTGTTGTCTTTATTATTGCATAAATACGTATTATACGTTTTATTTGCCTCCGTGTATGTATGTATGTATATAAACTATCATATATTCACTTGAGCCTCGAACGAGCACCATTTTCATAGCATATTTATGGAACGATCGTTAACCTCACGAACGATCTACACTCTTGAGGTTATCGATCGTCCTTACAGTATACTTCCGTTTCCGTTTCGATCCTATTTTTTATTATAATATTTTTTTTTCCTTTTCATTACGCAAGATAAACTTGAAAAGATAATAATTGCTTAAGATACTCAGATGTTTTGATATTTTACTTTTACGTTAGAATGATTATTATGTGAACAAAAGGACAGGTTTTTATATGAGTACTTTTTGTTGTTGTTGTAAATTTTCGTTGGTTTCGTTTTGTTTTTTATTCAACAATTTTTCTCCTCATTCAGAGAGTTCGTTTGAACGTGAACGAAAAAAATAAAATGTATGGTATAAGTATGTATGCATGCATTTTACGTCGTTCTCATTTAAAAGAACAAAAATATTTATCCAACGTTGAATTCATCTATTGTGATCTATCGAAGTTTCGAATAAAGTATTCATTTATTCTGGAAACGTTGATGTTATTTTGCTGATTTATGAATAATTTATGCACTCTTGTTTGGATTAATTTAATTATATAAAATATTCGAAAAAAAGTTATTATTTCCCGTGTATATTATTATTATTCGTATATTCATTTGAAATAATAAATAATATAAATCATATTCATTATTTGAAACACATCGAATCGGTTATTTATTTTAAATCTTCTTTCCCTTTTTGTTTGTTTTGCGATCGATCAAGAAAAATAATATTCTTTGTAGCGTGCACACACACACACAAAACGCGCGTTTGGATTTCATGCGACAAACTTGAGGAAAACGACGAACGATCGATACGTTTGTGACTTCGACGTTGCTACGAAGAAAAGAATCATGTTTATGATATGGGGAATGAATCCAAGCTCTATTAGAGATATTATACTACGAATAGAGATTTACTTTCTTTCTTTTGGGAATTGAGAGATTGATGATGCAAAAAATAAATACTGTTTATACTGATTAATTGAATTCACGATCGTATCAGGGGATCCAACAAAAAAATAATAATAATAATTATTATTATATCTCTCGATGTGTTTATTTCTTCGTTTCATCTTAATTTTTCTCTCATTTTATTTAATTTACATATTTTATATATGTCTAATCGAATGAATTTATTCATTAAGTATACTTTATACGTTTACTTACTGACTAATTAGATATACTTAATCATATAATATAAATCGTGTATAAGTAATAATAATAATTATTTTTTTTTCCATCTATAAATCATTCTTCTTCATTTTCATTTGATATATCGTTGTTAATATAATCATCTAATCAAGTTAATTAATTAGTTATTCATTACGACGTCTTTTATCTATATCATAATCTGATGTAATTAATTTAATATATCGATATCAATCAATATATCTTTCTTAAGTAACTCAAATAACACACTACTCATCTTCGATGTCACGTTGTCACAAATGCTTATCCGTAATGTGCTCATCGGTTGAAAGCTAATAGCAGCAGCACTCTTCATTTTATATCCAAGCTATTTATTTTATTATTGTTACTTTCTTCTCATCGTTGGTCGTCGTCAATAAAAGAATAACGCGACGAGATAATTCGAAAGGGAGAAAAAAAAAGAAAGAATGTTACGTTCCTGGAAACCGAAAGCAAATCGATATTGTTATCAATGGTCGTTACACCAGTATCGACACCTGAACCCAATAGTGCACTTAGTTTTCATAGAAAATTAAATGGGAAACTTGTGGGCTCTCCAGTTGCTGCGAAATACGGGATGAAAAGGTACATTTCGATAGTATCGTTACGATGAAATTGCTCATGAAAAGAAAAGAAAAAAAAATATATATAAAACGATGAGATAGAAAAGAACAAATTCGATATTTTTTTAATAAAAATTTCAAATATTTACACGCGTAGTCGAAATTTTGCCTAAAGTATAAATATTGAATGTGAATGTGAATGAATATTTGTGCGATACATATGGTTATAAAACAAAATTATAAATTTCGATAAGAAATGTTTTGGAGAATACTTCATATGTTAAACTTAATTTTTATCTTTTTCATTTGTACATTTTGTATTATCTTTTAGTCTATTGGTTTCTTGATTGTATGATAAAATATTTTATTTTTATTATATTTCTTTTTCATTTTCAAAGAATTGACATAAAAATGTTCTCATTTATTTCGTTTGTATCTTAATAAAAATTTCATTTACGATATGTACAAAGAAGAGGTCGAAGTATATTTAAGCAAATTTTTTTATTAAGTAAATTAATTAAAACAGAAATCGAAAAAAAAAACAATATTGAAAAATGAATGATGAAATTGATGATAATGCTTTTTCAATTTCTCAGCACAAATCAGTTATTAAGAACAAATTACATATACTTTTTTACACAGAGAAAAACTGTGTTAATATATTAATAAAATAATATATATATATTCATATTAAATAAAAACAATTATGATTTTTAATGGAGGATAGAGAAAAAAAGAAACAAATTGCAATTTAGAAGCATTATTCGTGCAATAAAGTTTCGCGACTTTTCTATATCAGTAAATTACAAAAGGTTGATTGGTCTAAGTTTCTTTTTATTTATCGGTAGGTTGCACAATTCGATTGATGTAAAGCTAGAAACATCAATATTGTAAAGGAAAAAAGGAAAACAAAACAGCGAAATGCAGTCGAGATAGTACAAAACAACAGTTCGTTTAATCGATTTACGCGCTGTGAAATCAAAACTCACGTTTTCCTGTCGTCTACGGATGAACTATCCTAAAGATTAAAATCGATTATCGATCTATGCGCTCGCTTATTCGTTACCAATAATCTTATTTTCTCACTCGTATCGTCATGGTACGACGAATAATCGAAAGATTATTTGATAAAAGAGAACAATTTGTTCATCTTTCTATATATTCACTTTTTTTTTTACTACAATTTTTGTATGAAATACCCGATGTGTTATCTGTTTTTTTTATTTTAAGAATTATTTTGTCAATATTTCTATTATTACATTGTTTGTTTACTTACAATATAACATTCATAATATAATTCTAATACGAGAATTGGTTGAAAAATTTGGAGACTATGTCAAAATATAAAAGTGAGTTTTTTTTTTTCAACTTTTCACCCTTCTTACGTATAATATTTTAATATAAAAAAAAATATACTTTTAATTTTGATAAGATTTATATTTTAATAATTAAAATCTATCCAAAAAATATAGATATAAAAATTATGGTTGTTAATAATAATCAATAACAGTATAAATTTAATACACACACAAAAACATCAATAATTTTATATAGTTAAGATTTCTTATATTTTAATAATATAAAAAAATTAAATTCTTTAGTTTAATTTATTGATTTTTGATCATATGATGTTCCCATAAGATCGGAATACTAAAGGTACAGATATATTCGCACTTATATGCACGTGTAATAATTTGCAAGCGAACCGAACGGAAGCATTATTGAATTCACAGTAGAGCAGTCGAGTGGGTCATTGAAATGCGACGATGCATTGCTATATACGTCAATGACTACCTTGCATGCATCAATGCTGCGGATACCTTTGATTTACAATGAACGATCGGTATGCAAGGTGAGAAGCCGATCTTCTCTTTCTTTTCTTGTATCTTCCGTATGCCGACAATTCACTTTTAAAAACTTTTAATATATTCATTCCTTCTTTCGTCTTATATCTCTGTCTAAATTTCAAGAAAAAATGTATAATAATTCAAATTTACCTTGCTCGTGTTTTTTCGCATTTTTAAATTGATCAAATCCTTTTCTATTACCGAAGATCGTTTTAATAATCTGTCATTCGAATACTTTTGAAAATTGAATTGACTAACTCTTTTTCCCCCTCTCTTGCCCCTTTTTTTTTATTTTTCTGTCGAAAGTTTATACGAATTTGCACGCGAATTTAAATTTATCTTATATAAAAGAAATTTACTTTTTTTTTTTTCTCGTCCTATGACAAATCGAATTCAAGAAAAGAATTTCATTGATCTTTTGCTCTCGACCACGAAAAAGTTGGTTAACAAAAAGAAAGAAAATAATAGAAAAGAAAAGAAAAGATAAGAAAAGGAAAGGAAAGAATAGAAAAGAAAAGGAAATAAAAAGGTAGAAAATTACGTAAATAGGTAGGCATAGAAGAGTCGAAGAAAGTTTAGGACGTTCGTCCTTTTCTCGGGTAAGTTGCATAATTGACGAAAGCTCCTCGCGTGTAAGAAAGGAAGCTTCTGGATCCTCTTTTCACGAATATTCCCATCTCTCGCAAATTATCCATCGGTTAACGCGAAACGATAGAAAAGCCAAGTCAAGTCTTCGGAGTTTTCAGAAATCCAAGCAAACCTGAATCTTTTCTACCCTCCTCCTGAATCTTTTCTATCCTTCTCCTGAATCTCTCTCTCTCTCTCTCTACCTTTTTCCCCTTTCCTTCCATCCTTTTATCCCCTCTTCTACTCTCGCCTTTTCAAAGGCTTGAGTTTTCCGAGTAAACGCTTCGGGCTTTTCGTTACACGCCGGAGCAGCTTGTACCTGAACGAAACGAGAGAGAAAGAGAGAGAGAGAAGACTTTTTAGTCGGTAGAATTGCAATGCAAACTATGTTGAACCGAGCCGCGAGCACGCGACCGAACTAGCGAGAACCTCGTCGACCTTTTTCTAACAACCTTCAATGAAATATTATTTTCCTGGTGCGAGATAAGGAAATCTTACCTGCCTTGCATCACTCAATTTAAACGATCCAATGACGATTCTATACGTATACTTATTATTGTCTTTATTTCCCGATATTTTTATTTTATTCCTTTTAACATTTATTTGAAATCCGAAATATTTTTCTTTTCTTTAGTATAAGCTAATTTGTTTTTGTTATTTCTTTTTTAATAAATGCGTGTAAATGTTTTTTTACTTTTCGACATTATTTAGGATTCCGATGAATTTTGTGTATTACATTTTGCGAAAACGAAAATTCGGATTTTATTTGATATATATTTACGAAATCATTTTCATATTGAATTTGGTTTAATTCAAATAAAAAAGCAATGACGAGAAGTTGTCGATAAAATCAAATCTTATTATCATTTAACGTCGATATTTATTTAAACAAATTCGATGAAATTAAATAATCTCCTTTACCGACATTTAATCGATTATTTTTATTGTCTTTTATTGATCATTTTTATTTAACTTTCATTAATTGTTAGTTCGTTCACAAAAAATAGGAGTCATCCGACAATTGTCGATTATCTCAAAGACACATTTTTAAAATATATCTATTTACGAACTTCTTCAAGATTTGAACAAAAGATTTTAATTATTTTTCCAGTGTACGAAAAACCTATCATATTCTCGACAGTTCAAAGTTAACATTATAGGAAAAAAAGGTAGCAAGTTGGTAGTTATGTACTTACAACGAATTCGGGTCATCGTGCTGTATATAATAGCAACTAACATGTAAATGCCTCTTGATAAGGGAACACGTATTAGCTGATACGTCTCTACATACACATACACATATATATATATATATATATATATATATATATATATATATATATATATATACACGTATGTTATATAGAATCATAAATGTGACGTTTTAAAAGGACACCAAAGTCGAAGGTAACTCCACGTGTNTATATATATATAGAGAGAGAGAGAGAGAGAGAGAGAGAGAGAGAGAGAGGAAGGGGAGATGCTTATGCAGCGACATTGTTCTAGCCACTATGCTCATACACGCGTATAATTTCATACATGTTTCTCACTAACACGAGGCAAATCACGCGTGAGTTCACCTGTCGACTTCAAATAGATACGTATACATGTATTATCCCTATTGCGTGTATCTATTATGCAAACAAGTATATACATGTATACGTACACGAGAACGGAACGGAATATTACATCGTTTATGAATTAATAAAGTGATTCTTTTGATAAAAGAAAGTGACGTTGCTTCGTTCGGTAGCTTAGCTACCTCGCAACGATTATATTACTCTACTTTAGTGTTTAGTGCTTTGTTCTTTCGGGAAAAATTAATAATTTATCTTTGCGTTATAACATGGCAGTAAGGTACGACGATTTATATTATAAAAGAATTTCTAAAGAATGGAACACAAGAGAATGAGAAACAAAGAGAGCGAGTGATTCTTTATAAAAAAATATATTATCAAACGATAAATTTAATTTTTGTTGCTTGCTATTAAAGTATACCAATTCTCCAACGCTGGCAAGTTTCACAACGGTTAGCTCGCGTATTTTTTTTTTTTTTATAGTTTAGGTCAGTGGTGCGCAAATCGGGGTCGCCATATTTAAAGGAAATTCTTTTGACTATAAAAAATGTAAGATTATTCTTGAACAAGTATCAGATATCAATATAAAGTAATGAAATGAGATAATATTATTTATAAAAATAAAACATCTATTAATTATTCAGGGATCGCGACAAAATTTTACATTAAAATGGGTTTAATTTTCACAGATTAAATTTCTTCGATGTTAATGAGAGTTTTATCGATCGATTGAAAATTAACTCTGTGTAATGTGTTTATTATTCTAACAATAAGCGTATGCGATAAATGTCTATAAGTAAAAAACATGTAGAGTTTAGTTTGAACACTTTCAAAACTATGATTTTGATCTGAAAGATAAAGAACGTTCCGGATAGGTGAAAAAAATTAAAATGTTGAGTTGCAGAAATTGCTCGATAAAAATCTAGCTTAAAAGCTTTTTTAATGTTGTCGAAAGCGTTAAATGTAACTTCAATGGTCGTTTCAAAACGACTTGCATGCCATGGAAAAAATTTATAAGAAAAAGAAATGACTGCCACATATGAAAGGGATGAAAGAACGCGGTAGGAATTAAGTTTACCATTTAATATTTACTCATTAACGCAAATAACGTTTATAACAGTCATAATTATTTCTTATTTACTCCTTTAAGGATTTATTCTGATAAAGTGAAGCAAAAGTCTAAATATTTTCGTGATTTTTGTTTTCAATGAAAAAGAATTATGGTTAAGAATTTTTGTGTAATCTTATTATATATTATATTTTTAATTAATAGAAAACAAATTTATAAAAAGACAAAAAAAAACATTGTTTCAAATAAAGATATATAAATATCAAAATAATACTGATTTTCGTGTACTACGTTCTTAATATTTTATCTATTTGCCTTACTATCTAACACTATAAGACTAGTAACTAATACAAAAATATTTATAATGAACCACCATACATAAATCTATAAATCATCTATAATAACAAACAAACATATATATATATACATTCTTAATATATAATATCAATATATCATTTCCCAAGATTTTTAATCAGACAACCCCTTAAGATATATACCTCTTTATATTTAATTACTTATATCAATAAAGGAACATTGAACAAAAAAAAAGAAAATTTTCCTCAAACGAATTGTGTATAACACACACACATAATTTATTTGTTAAATAATATTTATTCTTTCGCGTTATTATTTTCTTAATAATTTTATTTCAATAAAGTTCGTAAAGATAATGATTGCAAAAAAAAAATAAATGAAAAAGAAACAAAAAGAAGAAGAATAAGAAGAAGAATAAGAAGAAGAATAAGAAGAAGAAGAAGAAGAAGAAGAAGAAAGGTCTATAAAAATACCTAATTGCTTTCATTAACGTCGCTCCTCATCCACGTGCTTTTTTTCATCGTTTGGGATTATTATCGATAAGGATGAAAAATGTCGATATCGTGGGAGTTCCTTTGCCTGTAAAGTTTTCCCAACGGAGATATTTTCTTGGAAAAATGCGATCGCCGACGTTTTAAGGGAAATTGGCACAGACGTCGAATAAGGAACGATCAATATTCAATTATTGAAGTTTCTCCCTCCGCAAAATTTTCCATTGATATATGTATATATGTATATACATATGTATATGCATACATACATATGTTTATATATATATAATCATATATGTACTATATATATATACATGCAAGCTACTATAGTTTCAGAACGTCGCGTAGTTTGGGTTGCGTTCTGAAACTGCACGAAACTTTTAATTCATCGTTTTATTTTATTTCGTGACATGACTCTCTTTATCTCACTTTTTTAAACATTTTTAACTATTATAACTCACTCTCTTTAATATTTAATCATTTCTCCGTAAAGCTGGCCTAGTAGAAATGAATAAACTTATAATTTGCTCGTTAATATACGGTTACTTAATTCGATATTATACTATAGAAGATTAATATTTACTTATAGAATTTTTTCATTGATAGATTTTACTTTTACATCTTTTCTATTAAAATCTTGTATCTCTATTGATAAGAATTTATTCTAATACGTGACTTTCCAAACAATTTATGGGATCGACATGAGATTTATTTTTAAAAACGAGACAAATTTTTGCGATTCACATAAAAGTGTTATTTTGTGTTCAGTGTTAATTAAGAAATAATTTTAAATTGATCAGATATATATAAACTGAGAAATTATTATAGAGAAATAATTATTTTCATGTGATTTTTAAATAAATTGGCTTGGAATTATTCATCGGAGGATTCTCAATAATTAAAACTTTCCTAATGAATATACATATGATATTATACACAGTTTAAAAAATTTCTTATAATAGTTTTCTTTAATAAGTTTTACAGACACAATATTTGTCATTCTATTATTTTAGTTATGGTAAACAAAAAATAGCTAAAATTCGAAAAATAGTCATATTGGGAATATGATTATATAAGCTTTTTTTTTATTTAGCAAACTGTAACCACTTCTAAAGTTATGTTCATATATTTTGAAACACCCTATATATATATACAACACATATCTAATGTCTATATATACCTAAATAAAAATAAAGTCAGAGAAAGTAAGAAAGGGAAAAATGCATTGTTTATATTTCGACTATAAAAAACTCTCATGTAATAGTTACTGCTGTTTCTTACGTGTTAAAGATATTTAAGAGAAAGGGAGAGAGAAAGAGAGAGAGAGAGAGAAAGTGAGTTAGAAAGAAAAAAAGCAAATTCCTTTAAAGCATCTGGTTGTCATATTTATCCGTTTGAACGTAAACCCTGACACGTGGAGTTACCTTCGACTTTGGTGTCCTTTTAAAACGTCACATTTATGATTCTATATAACATACGTGTATATATATATATATATATATATAAGTCAGTTATAATAAAATCTAACGCATATCTATGAAAGTATGTATTCATATATATGTAGGTATATATATACATATAAATAGATAGTTCATTGATCCCAGTCTAGCGGTCCAGAGATTGAGAATCTCCCGTTTGCTTCATTCTTCTTTTGAAAAATCTATTCCTTTACCAGCAAATGCATTTCTTCCACTTCTCTATGATGTTAAACGTGTAACTTCCTTTCTTTGAGGTAGGAATGTATGTGTGTTGTACACATTAAAAGTTATATACACATTTTCAAGTAATAGTAGTAACTTTCAACAGTGTCTGATATGTTAGAGGTGTATATATGTGTATGTGTGGGTGTGTGTGTTGTTAATATTTGTATTTTTATTTGTATTAGTATCTCTTTGAAACTAATAATTCATGAATCTATGCTTTTTATTGTAGATCAATTGTGAATCGTGATTTATTTTTCTGCTTTTTTTTTATTTTTTAATCTTTGCTATTATCATATGATAAATTATTGTATCTATTATATTTTATAGAGTGTGTATATTATTTTTTATCATTATAAATATTTATTATATTATATTGTATACATATATATTTATTATATACTATATTGTATATATATATAATAATATATATTATACATATATTTATTATATTATTAATAAGACAACATTTTTTTAACAATTTTATAGAATAAAATTTTCTTTTTTTTTTTTGAGTAATCAACCTTATATCGCAAATTCCAGGGTCACAGTATTCAATGAATGACATTATTGGTTCTCTCGAATTCAACCCTAGACACGTAAAGCTCCTGGATAATAGAAGAAATTGGAAAAGGGCTTACACATGCGTTCCTCCCACCATATTCCCTTTTCTTCATTTCTCTTTGTATTTTTCCCCCTTCCTTCCTTAACGTAGGTCGCCTCGTTCCCATGGAATACAAAAACGTCTTTGGAGATTAAATAGCATCTACGGTCGTCGTCATCTTTTTCTCTTTCGCACTATTTCTATGATTCCTGAAATTGTCGACATTTTTTTCAATTTTCTTTTCCTCTTTTCCTCCCCCCCGTATCTCTATTTTCCAATTTTTAGCCTTCAGTTTGCAAAATATCCGATCGAGGATTTTCTTTATCTAAATTAAATTTATTGTTAAAAAAAAATACATTTTTAGAATTTTTTTTTATCAGTCAGCACATATGGATTGAAAAGTTTTAATCCTCAACAACAATAAAAATATTTTTTTCCTTTTTTTCTTTTTAATAAAAGTGAGTTTGACCAAAAAAATGTTCAACCCATCCACACATATATATATATATATATATATAGTTAAAAGTATATTATTATTATTATTATTATTATACTTATTATTAAAATGTTAAAAAGTTATTGATTTAACGATGATTGAGTAATTATTAACAAGACAAGATTTCGTTGAGAGAAAAAATCTTTTATAAAATAATAAAAAAAATAGTTTTCTCTCTCTCTCTCTGTCTCATTAAAAATTTCTGAAAAATTGTAACAAAATTGATGTAACGTTAAATAGGATCTTCCTCAACTTATAGAAAATTTTGTATCGAAAGGATTACGAACTCTATTGTAGTATTTACGAACAACACTGACTAATGTAAGTTAGAGATGTAACAGGTCAGTATCCCATTAATTAAAGCTTCATATTATTATTTGCCAGGAACAATAAATCGGATGTAGCGTCGAGAATAATTACATTTTCTTTTAGTTCCACTAATTACAGTTTCTTTTTTTTGCTCATAGTTGGTCTTAATATGAGCACGTATCCCTTTGGGAAGATAGACTCTGAATGTTAGAATGTTAGTAATGTCACGAAGAGGAAACGAGCTTATGTTCGCGCGCATCCACACACACAAAGATATTTTCACATATATGCAATGTACAAGGATAGAATAAGCCATAGAATGAGAGAGAGAAAGAGAGAGAGAGAGAGAGAGAGGGAGATATACGGAACAACAACTTCCGGCAATCGATTTCTGCATTCATAGTCAACTCCCTCAAGTTCCTTTATGCCACGCCTTGCTCTTTGATATTATTCTGTTAGATTACTTATTTGTCTGATGATAAATCAGAGGTTCGAGAAAATGTGTTCCTCGAATTATTAGCTAATTGACACATTTCAAAGAATTATTATTATTATTTTTTAATATGATTGTAATGGGTTCTATTAACGTCATGACATTCTGAAGTCATACACATAGAACTATATATATATTTAATTTATTTCATTTTATAATCATAATTTTTTATCTTTTGTTTCTGATCTACACAGTCATTCATGTTTTTATAATATATTTTTTACACTGAAAGTATATATATATATTATTAATACGAATTACTTTATAAAATGATCTACGTGAGCGGGTTGAAAAGTTTTGAGTCTAACGTAGAGAATCAATTTGTTTTTTTTTCGTTTAAATTTACTATTATTTTTCGACATAATATCAAAGCTTTTATAAAAGAATAAATGCAAAACTTTTCAACCTGCCTTTGTAGTATATTTTACTATTATATATACTAATTAGCACAAACATTTAATATACTAAAGTATAGGAAAAAAGAGAGGAAGAAAGATTAAAAAAATATATATATACTATAGTATTATTATTTTATAATATAATATATTAATTTAAATATAATACTAAAACTTGTTTTATATATAGTATAATATGTTTGTAGCTATGAACAAAAATTGGGTTATAAATTATAGAAAATAATTATTTAGATTTTTAGAATATTTTAAAAAATCTTTTAGTAATTCTAATAAGTAATGATATTATGTGTGTGTGTGTGTGTGTGCCAAAGTTGTTATCTCAATGTAATACAAAGTCTCTCACAATGGTTATCTGATTTTCTACAATAATATATTAAATTAATCGGTATTCTAAGCTGGCATGAATATGTGAGTGTTTCTTCAAGTATGCAAATTACCAGGGCCACGTAAGAAAATTAACGTCATCGGTTAAAAATGTTTCGTGATTAAGAAAATATCAGCTATATATTTATATGTATTTTATACACGCATACATACACATACATTATACATAAAATAAAATACACAATAAAGGCTAGAACTAAAGTATACAGAAAAAATTAACGAAGCTCGTGCTGCGTAGAGCAACATTTTTCTATTCTCTCTCCCCTCACCTCACCTCTACATCCAACCACCAATCCTTCAACCCTTTGACCTACTCTCTTTATTTTTATTTTCCTCCTTTCCTCCTTACCACTATCTGTCTCGCTTGCTGATTAAAATGTAACAAAAAAAAATTATGCTTGGTGTTTACATAAAAAGTCAAGCTTTTGTCTTCGAACTCCCTCTTTCTCTATTTCTCTTTTTTTATACGTAAAGCTTAAATATAAATTTACGAAAAGCGCTCATATATACGGTGCTTTTTTTGATGTATAAAAAAAAAGTAGAAGTGTGTATTTAAAAAAAAAAAAATTGTGGTTTGAAATTAAAAAATAATAGAAAAGAAATGAGAACGAGGAAAAAACCTGTAATTTAGCGTTTTAATTAACGATCTAGTTTACTTGCATACTTCTGCAATGTCATATAGTTTATAAAGTAAAACTAGTTCAACAGATTTGATAAATGTTTATCATCATGATAGATAAATTGTGTCGTATTTACAAGATATTGTTGTAAAATGTAATAGTTGTATTATTATTTAAAAGTTCTTTTTTTTTCTCTCAAGTTTTTCCTGGCCCCCTTTAAACAAATAGTTTTAAAAATGTATGTGAAATTAATATTATTTATTACATTTCATATAATTATACTATAGGTAACTTATATATATATTTAAAAAAAAATAACGATTAATTTTACAGTACAATTTATGTATAAATATTTAAAAAATACACGAATCTCTTTATATATATATTTTAAAGTTACATTGGATTATAAACGGATTAATCAATTTTAATATATTTTTATTTAAAAATATATTAATTTGTATATGAATACACACACACACTTGATGAATTACGACGAACAAGAAACTCATTTGTAGCTAACAAATTGATATTCTTGGTTAAAATCGAATTACTCGTTCGAATAAGGTCTTTCATATAAAGCTTTTACGTAATTAGAGAGACCGCATTATGCGATACACATAAATCAACAAGATTGACTTCCTTGAACTATAATATTTGAGGAACACATCTTACAAGAGCGTAAAAGGAGTCGCAAGAGATGATAACGCGATTACCACACATGGCAATGATATATATAGATCTCATTTTAAGAGTTAACTTATACAGCTCGGTTCTCAAGACAAGCATTAGTAACTTTAAACACGCGTGCATACACACCCACGCAAAAACACATACGGAGTGTTTCAAAATATGTGTTAAATAATTTTATTAGGTTATTTCGGTACTCTAAAATAAAAACAAAAAGAAATAGTATAAAAAAGTTTATATAATTATATACTTGATATGATCTTTTTACCGAATTATAGCTTATAATTTTTATCTTCCAGTAATTCATATAAATTTAAATAAATACTTATTTCAACTATTATAACAAACAAGTTTTATATTTATTAATTTGGCTATTAATTTGGATACAAGTTTATGATTATATGAACTTTTATTATTGCTATTATTTCAAGGTATTGAAACCGTGTCTGAAATTATGATAACATATTTTGAAACAACTTGTATATTATACGCATTTGGAATAGGATAAAGAATCTAAGAAGTTATCTTGGTAAAAATTTCATCGAATTAACTCGATATAAATTTTTCAAGATAACGGTTTTTATAGATTTACGTTAGTAAATACAGTAATGCGAATGACGTAAAAAGAATTATATATATTATCCTCTTATTCTTAGTATTTCTTTTATTTTATTTTCTTTTATTTTGTTATCTTTTTATTTAGTTTTATTTTTTTCAAAATATTACACGTGTTATTTGAAACACATTCGTTTCGATAAAATTTATTTTACCGAACCACGTAACGTGTTGCCTCTTTTGAAGAAAAAAAAAGTTTTTATTATACTATACTTTAATAGGTCACTTCTCGAGGGAATTTTTGTTAGTTTCGTTTCGTTTCGTTTCGTTTCTATTGAAATGGAAAATATTTTACCGTTGACTTATATATCATTATACTCTTTACACGTCATAGCGTGTATCTTTATCACATTTTTACGAGTAATTATAAGTTTTCTAACTAAACGCGAGAAAGAGAAAAAGAGAAAGAAGAAAAAGAAAGTATTCCATGACTAATCGTCGTTAGAATTCTGATAAGATGCCAATGTAATTTTGTTCATGAGCAATATGATAAAACGTTAACGAAGATATCCGAGTTGTTGATTGGTTGGTTCTATCCATTTTTGTTTCTTTCTTTTTCTATGTCATTTGAATTCGACACAATTGTAGCAGTAAACGTTGATCATTATTTTATTTAACTATGGGTGAACGGAATCAACCGGATTGTTGTCATTCATGTATTTCGTCTAATCGTGATGATTAATGTACGCGTTATCCTTCTTTTCAATTACATATGTACGTCTCCTTAACGAATTAACGCGAAGTGATTTAATTTAATTGAAAGTGCAATTCTGAGCCTTGCTCTTTACAGTATTATATGCAATTAGTGATATACATAGTTGGTAATGTTCTCTTTTTTATCGGCTTTTTTTTTTGTTTAATTTAAATAACTGGCTTATTTATATTTATATTACGTTAATGGGTGTATTGATCGAATATATAGAGGAACATTTTAATCGGTAAATACGATGGTTTATGTATCAACTGAAATAAATCATTACGGATATTTACTAACTTAATAATATTACTTTAAATAAAATGTAAAAATAACGTTTTCAGAAGTTTTTAATATGTGGTTTTTAAGAACTGTTATAATTCATTCTACTTACACGACTTGTTAATATTATTCATTTTAATTATAATTACATATATTATATAAAATAAATGGTTTGAATTTTTTGTCTTAATCTGTTATCGTAATAACTGATACTAATATCAAGATAATAGTATTATTGAATTTAAAACAATAATTAAATAACTTTGTTTCTCTTTTGTTTGATAAACTTTATAATTTAATATTATATTTATCGGAAATAGCATTTTGAATATTTAAGGAAAGAATATTAGTCGATTAATTTAACACAAAAGATTAGATTAAATTTGACTTTATCCTTATACAAGTATGAAAGTAATTTCAAGTGACATTGTTTTTCTTCTCTTTTTATTCTCTCTTTTTTTCTTTCCGGAATTAGGCGACTCATCGAGCATACAGTTACTATCGTTCTTGGCCAAGTTTCTTTTCACGATAAGCTCGGTTTGAAATCGATTCGATTATGCTGATCGTGGAAAACGATTCTTTCCCCTCCTTTCTTTTATGACTAGCATACTTTTTCTTTAATGGACCCGAGCTCATGTAATAAACGCTGTAACGTCAGAGCAAGTGTTTGGAGAACGATCTACTATATTTGTCTTTTCTTTTTTAGTCGAAGTAACTTCTTGGAAGCACCCTTTCGAAGTAATTTAACGAGAATAACGAGAATTAAACTTTACCAATAAGAAATAACACACGAATGTCAACGTGTTCGTAACAAATGTTTAATGTCAAAAACGAAACTTTATGAAGTTAATCATTTTTCGAAAATCATTAAAGTTATATCACATGTTTTTGAAAACTTTCTACAATGCTATATAACATTAAAGTTACATAATTGTATTTTGTAACATTTATTTAATTTTAGTTTCTATTAAATTAATCGTCAATTAATTATATTCAAAGATTAATGTTTGTCGTGTATAAGAAAAATATAATAGAAAAAGAAAAGAAAAATTAAACGATTATTATGACAACCGACTAAATAATACAAAATTGAATAATAATATTTTATAATTTATATTATGAATTTAATGATCGTAAAATTTATTTTTCTAATTTATTGAAAAAAAAAAAGAAAAGAAAAATCAACAAGTCATAATTATTGTGACAAATATCATCTACTCAAGAAATAAAATTTGAATGATAATAAAGATAAAGATTATCGAAGAATGAATGATATATTTATTAGAGAAAAATAATAAAATTATGAAATAAAAAGAAAAAAAAAAAATAATCTCTCGTATATCTCGTCCAAATTTTCTCATGTAGATTTTATGACGATTTCAAAGAAAGGAAGTGTAGGCATCGTTGACCCACTGTTCTCACGCTTGGCGTAAGTTTAGAGTACAGAAAAGAGAAAAAAAGGGACCTCTCTTTTTCTCTGTCTCACTCTTTTTTCGAGTTCTTTTTATTTATGAGAACGGTCGACTCCTTTAAACGACTGCCTGGTATTTCTCGTGACAAAGAGTCGGAACTACACGTTGTCGATGTTATATGCAAAGGGCACACGTACCAGTCTTGCCAACTTTTAATGAGTCATGAAAATGCATGAGAAAAAAGAAAATTGTTGAAATAAATAATGCTACTGTAAGGGCCACTGCACGATATTTTATCGTTTAACAGATTGTCCTCTATTGATTACAATTTTATAACAGATTTATATTACTTTACGATTGCATTTAGAATTGACCTAATTTTACATTATTGGAGTCATTCAGAAGCCAATGCATTTAAGTCCATTTTGTTGTTGTTGATATTTTTTCATTTTTCTCAATATTTTAATGAAATAAATATAATATTCTATTGAATTATTAAATGATTTACTCGTTGCTTCGTTTTTTTATCTTTTTTTAGCTGCCGAAAAGTGAAAGTCCTACATTTTTTAATATTTCCCAATATATATTTACGTTTTTATTTGCATATTTCGTACATAGCTTGTTTTGTTGCGGATAATACCTTTTGAAACAAAATTTTTATATGTAATATTTTTTTTTTATCAAATTAAAAAACTATAAATTTAAAAAAAACGAATGTATTACAAAACATTCATCTCCACAAATTTATTTTTGCTTTCTGGATTTAACCTCATTAGCTTCTGGTCAAACCTTAAATATGCCTCAATCGTTGTCACTTTTGATTTGCGAGAAATTGTTAATGAAAAAATCCGAGATTAATGAAATAAAATTTCATTGATATTGCTATATATTTAAATGCAATTAAACAGGGTGTTCCATTCAAGTAATGCCACCTAAATATTTTTTTAGCTCTTATTGTGATGCAAAAAATATTTTTTTACTCAATATGTATGGTGTCAAAGCATGGTACCATCTGGCAAACATATTTTTTGTATCGTAATAAACCGAAAAGACATTTAGTCGGCTATACTTAAATGGACCACCCTATATAAGCAGTAAAAAATATATAGCGTTTATATTCATTTATTATTTATACGTTTAAACATAGTTATATATATATATTATTTTATATATGATATTTAAATTTATTAACTATTTTTTAAATTTAAATATAATTTTATACATAATAGATTTCTATTAAAGTATAGCACATTTAATATAGTATTATATAATTAAATATACGACGATGGGGGTTGAAAAGTTTTGAGCTTATTCTGTTTTCAAAATTTAAAGACTACGTCGAAGAAATAAAAGTGAATTTAATCGAAATAAATTGTTTATATGTTAGGTCCAAAACTTTTCAACCCATTCGGTTATAAATATATACTAAACCTTTTGTATACTTGAATAGAAGTTCATTAATAGTTAGATTAAATAATTCGAATAATAATTGAAGAACTTAAATACAAATTACTATTAGAGGAAATGAATAATTAATTTAACGTGAAAATTAATCGAAAATTTACCATATAAGACATTGTTACGAAAAATTTGATATTTAAAAATAAACCAATGAAGAAATTCAATTGACTTTCAATATTGTTAAAGATTCAAACTATTAAACGAATAAGAAAATAGGAAAATAAAAGTATCGTTGATTGATCGGCACGTGACAGAGGGATAACACACCTGGCAGCAATTTCATTAGTTAAACACTCGTTGCTCTTACAATGGCGTTTCGATCGTGATTGAATCGGTCCGATGAAGCGTTTTAGGCCATCCAGTTGCTGTCGAAGCAGCATCCGACAGAGATTAAATGATATCGAAACTTGCCTCGATACTAAACACTCTCCCACCTAAATTACTTTCTCTTTTACCTTTTCCATCGTTAATACAATTTTCCTCTTGCTTGTTTTTAACTCCCAATTTTTCTTTTCTTTTTCTTTTTTTTTTTTCTTTTTTTTTTTTACTTTCAAATAACTTCAAATTATTTTTCATTTTCATAATAAAAATAAAAACCAACAATAAACATTAGTTATATAATTATCGTATTATTATATATGATAATTTAATCGATCTGTACGATATTACACATTAGCAAATTTTCAAGTAATTTATTTTCAATCGATATGTAAATTAAAATGAATTATTGAGTATCCAATCATTATCACTTCATTATTATGAAGTATTGGTGGCCATTACAAGGATTATCCTGTATAGAATGGGCGGAAAATTCTATAAGATAATTTTAAATATTAATTACTCTTTTTAGATTGTAAAATTGTGTAATTGTAAGAACATTTTCAAATTTGAACAAAAAAATTAGGTTATTAAGGTCTCGATGAAGTGTAATTGATTCTTAAAATCCTTTAAAAACTTTTTGTTCATTTAGGAACTTCTTACCAATCCTTCGCTCCCTATTTTATTTTCTATTGAAATTATTAAGTCTCATAATAATTAAAACTTGTAATAACATTGCATTTGTGTTTAATTGTCCAGATATAAATAATTCATTGGAATGAAATAAAATCAAAGATTTTTGATTACAGGTACATCATAGCATGTCTTGACGAGAAGGAGAAGTTCTTCAACGGGGTTTTTGGGGTTTCAGTCAAGGGTTCTCCAAAATGGCGGGTGGTCAGCAACTTCCCGAACAATACACAGTACCACAATTAGCAAGGGTCTTCCACAGTCTACCACATCTGAACGTGTCTCTTCATTCGGTCAACAACACGTTCAATCCACATTCCGAGATTTATCTTGAGGTTAGATCATATTTTTAAATAAAATTAATCATTATTATTAGTTAAAAACAAACTCGTTTGCTTTTCTTACGTGTACTTATATTTCAAATACATTCAATACACTTTTATTATCTGATAATAATTAATAAAACAGTTTTTTTAAGCTCCAAATGGATACAATATTCAAAAACAAAATTTGTATGGATTAACATTTTATAGTAAAACTTTTGTTCGATTAATTCATAAAGATATTGTACTATACTGATTTTGTTATTAATAATATTAACACAACAGTCATTATTCATGCTTAACTAGAACCGATCTTAACCCATTTTTTGCAAAATTAGACTTATACCACTTTCAGAAAAAATGACTTATATACGCGCATACTTCTGTAAAGAAGTGGAAAAAGGGGTATACGTAAATCCGATACAAGAGACCTACTTTTGAATTGTTTCAACTTTTCTGAACATTCACGATCGCTTCCAGCAATTCCTAATTTTCGAATTTGAAAGACTCGAGCGTCTTTTGTAATAAAACTACGAAACTGTCGAAAACGTCGATAACGATGTCAGGTTTCATCGTGTCAATTCGATGAGACAAGTTCGATTATTCCCATTCATCCTCTCATATATCCGTATACGTATGTACTATGTATGTATATGCCGATAAGTCATTTGTTATTGAGATGCAGAGAAAAATGCATTTATTTGAGAAATATCGAGAGTTCTTTTTTTCTGTATATGAATATTTCAATATCTTTCTATCCGTTTGTAATAAATATATACCAAATATGTCGAAACACGTATATATATGTTACCGTCAAAGCCGGAAATCAGTCATTGCTATTAATTCCTCGGCATTACTATGACTGCAAACGATCCTTCAGACGAAGTCGACAATTTAAAAATTCTTCTATGTATTCATATTTCACACATTTCGTAGGCATTCTATAGAATGCGTAGGTATTTTATACAATGTTTAAGGAAAGTGTGTAATAATTCTCATATTTCATACATTGCTCAAAAACGCCAGGCAGTATGTACAATGTCCAGGCTTTTCATACATTGCCGTTTCAACATATTGTGCTATAAATTGTGTTATAAACTGCAGAATGAATTGTTTTTGTAAAATTTATTTTGGAAATATTCATTTTAAAAACGCACAAACTTTTGCTTCACCCTAATAATATAATAAAATAATAAATACATATATATATATTTATTTATTTATTTATTTATTTATTTATACTTATATTTACCTACACGCACGAATGAAAAAAATACACAAAAAAGCAGGAAAAATGGAGAGATGGCGGTTTCTAGAGTGGTGTTGAATTTTTCGTTTATTCTTTCTATTTTTTTTTTTTTGTTCTCCACGAAAATATATTCTCGGAAAATTTGACGAAGCCGCTCTAGAAACGACGACGACGACGACGACGACGAATAAGAGGAAGAGTTGGAGGTGGAGATAGAGATGGAGAACGAGTGTTCGTTTCTTGCCCGCTAAACCCACACATTGCCTCTAGGCACATTATGCGATGCCTTTGTGCATTGTTTGAATTTTCCCGGACCATTGTGCTTTCTAGTTGCACACCATGCCAGATTCTGCCATTGCAACCCGCGACGTCCAGCTAACTCGTTCGTTCGTTCTTTTTCCATACTACTTGCATTTTTTTCTTCTTCTTTTAACTCTTTTTAACTCCTTTTTCTTCTTCTTCTTCTATTTACTTCTTCAACCTTTTCGTTTCATCCTTTTTATATTTTTGTGTTTCACCTTTTTATTTTTCTTTCTCTTACTCTCTTATGGCTCGACACTCTTAGAATTCTTTTTGATTTTTTTATCCTCATACTGTCACATTTTTAACTCTTCTAGAGGAAATCAAATTTCAGTGTCTTGTATATGTTTCCTTCTGTTAAAAGATCATCATTTATATTACAAAATGTAATATTCTACTAATTTTCTATCAATCACAGCGATCACTTTGCCTAACTTGTACGAATTAACATTGTTCTTATTTTGTTTATTATTTTTTAACTAAATTTACGCGTGTATATGAATATGTGTGTCTGAATGTAGGTATACAGTATACCTACGTATATACTGGTATTTGTAGAAAAGTAATTAATAAAAGGAAAAGTAAAAAAAAAGCATAAATACAATTAATAATTTTAAATTGAACATTATATACATATTTATATTAATAATTATGAATATAATACTAGTTTGACGTTACCGAGTAATATAATAAATCTATTAACTTATTAGGGGGAGATGATATAATAATAGAATATAATGTTATAATGTGAATGAAAAGATTTACTCGAGTTAATATTATGTCTTTATTAGGAAGACAATAATACTCGTATCTCACAATCAGTGAAATGGAGTCGGTGAGAATATAAAGTATACGTAGGTACGTCCACGTAAAGCTCAACGTCTCGGAACGAACTGACCTATTGTTTGCAATGACATCAACGACCGGAACCATAATGCAGGACAGGTATATACGGAGATGTTTGACTATAATGAGTTTTCAGTATTTTGTCGAGTAAGCGTTTGAGATGTTTAAAATCAACCCTCTTATTTACAAATAATCTTAATTACTTCATAAATAGATCGTACATGTACATATATGCTAAATACATAATTATAATACTTAAACATACATTTTGTTAACGTTATCATTGATGGATGTATCGTTCAAGTAATCAAGAATTACACAACTTTGTGATATAATTGTTCGTTTGTTATGTTATCGACAATAATAATGACTTCGACGACGACACGATGGTGAATAAAAAAATAAATTTATATACAATAGACTTTCGTGTATAACACGAATTCGTACAATTCGAATTCCTATAAAACATCAAAAAGTTATTACGACTATTATTTTGATATAACGCGATTCCTCGTAAAACGAGCTGTATAATAAAATGCGAAAATTACTCGCTTTCAAAAATTCAATTTGCATTAATTGAGCGTTGCATAGTAGTTTTCTTCATCGTTATTAGATTTCATTTTCGTAATTGATTTTTCTTTTTTTAATTTTATTTTTGACCAATACGTCATTAAAAATAATTAACGAAAAAGAAATATTTTCTCAATATTTATATCTCTAACACATATACTTTCATGAATTAATTTCTAAATTACTTCGAAAAAAAAAAAAACATTTCCTATAACCCAAATTTCTTTTAACACGTAACATATCAACCGCGTTATACTTAAGAGTCTGTACTATACAAAATTAATTGCATATTTCAAAAATAAATTGAAAAAATTCCTTCTACTTGATCGTATCCCATGTAAATTTCAATTTAATATTGCATACAAAAAAACAAAATAATTGATCGATGATTTTCACTATATAAAAAAAAAGGAAAAAATAAACGAAGTTAAATAATAAAAGGCACAATTTCACAGAGAAATTAACGTTCCACTTGAATATTCGTTGCAGGTAGTCCTTGAAAAAGCGAGCTCGGTTTAACTCTTTCCCTTTCTCTTTTTTCCCCCTATCCTTGGTGTTAGGTAGAAAAAAAGGGTGATGATGACGACGACGACGGTGGCAGGCAGATTCAAGGGGATACGAATAGACGCGAAATTTCGTGCGAACGCATTACTTTTGCAATAGGGAATGAGTAGGGGGTGGTAAGTTCCTTCGTGGTTGTGATTCCCATAGAGAACGGTGAAAACCAAGTCAGGAAAGGTGGTACCTACTGGTGCCGTGCCTCTAGCTGACTGAGACCCACGTCTGAGCACCCTCGACGCGACACCGAGTCGCGGTAATTGGGAACACCAGGAGGACTGTTTATCCCGCTTCAACATATTTTTTCACCTCACCCTTCAACAACCTACCCTTTGAAACTCGTAAAAATATATCGTACAGTACATACATGCGAGTTTTATTGCCCCCGTCTCATTTTCATTTATTTTTTTTTCTCTGCATTCTAATCGGCTAATTTAAACTCGATTCCTTTTTTTGGCATATATTATATTATTATATTATTATTCTTATATAAAATTATCAATAAATTAATATAAATTATATTTCAAACGAATTCAATATTAATTGTAATGAATTTTAACAAAATTAAATGAAATTATAGAACAATATGCGTGCGGCACGTTGCAACACACAAACAAAATTCAATTAGACCAAAATAATATATAAGTTACATATATCGGTATGTGATTATAATGTGCATCAATATTGTTTAGTTTTTGGATGATTCTAAATGTTAATGAATTTTTTATTTTAATCATATCAATGTTTAAAAAAAAAAAAAAAGAAACAAAGAGAAATAGATAGTATGTATTAATGTGATAATCATTGATAATTACAGAGCTTGGGTATCCTTGGTAGTATTCCTGCAGCCTGGTTGATCCTGACATTATTGGTACTGTTGGTTTATCTGGTAACGAGATGTTGCGACCGGAAACCTCGGCCCAGGAGGTCGATAGCCCTGCTGAAGTTTTCGCTGGCCATCCTTGCTTTGCTTTGCTGTGGAACGGTTGCCGTTGGCCTTTACGGCAATGACGACGTTCACAATGGTTTGGTACAATTAGTCGCGGCAGCGAAGAACGTCGATGGGATCCTGATGGGCGTGAGAAACCAGGTTCGACCTTCCTCAATCAATAAACTAAACTATCTCACTCGAAAACTTGTCATTCCAAATGAAACGTGTATATCGTGTTTGATATTGGACCACGAAGATGTTTCGAATTGTTCGGATATTGTTCGACAAATTTCACAATCTTCAAAGTTCTAATAGGAATACCATCTGGTATACAGTAAATTCTCGTATAACGCATTTATGCATTTTTTCGAAGTCGTGTTATAAAATAATCGTGTGCTATAAAAATTCTCTTCGATATAATTTACAATTTGTTTATGTGTAAGAATATATGTATTAGATATAAATATTATATTAAGAAAATTCGTCTTTTTACCGTAAACTATTTTTAGTAACATATTGGTAAAAAATAAGAAATAAATACAATGACAATTATTAAATAAAATAAATTGGTAGCAATTAAGACAACATTTTAATGCTCGATTAAAGCAAATTGAATTTTGAAATGAATTATTATAAAATAGTAATAGTAATAGCTATATGTTTTAAACGTTTTATAGAAATTCGCACTACGAGAACTATTTAATTATACGAGAATTGATTGTATTCTAAACATCAAAGAAAATATTTGACGATAATTTATGTTCTTATATTATATAAAATAATTCAAATCCAACGTATATTAACATATTCAAGGAAATATATAGTCAATTGAGCAAAATCATTTGCATATAGCATATGGTAACTAAAGTGATTGAAAATTTGCAGCAGAGATTCGATTTAGAAAACGACCAACGATCATCGATAATAATCAATTCTTCTCTCTCATTTATCTAACGCTGCAACAATTCTAAATTATCGTCGGGTTTCATCAAATGGACAGTAATCGAATTGTTCGAACGTTTCCAAATTCATTAGCAGCATTCTCTGTAAGAGTTGTTCGATCTCGGTATGAAAACTTTATGGACTTGAATCCCGTCATCGTAAATTATAACTGCTCTTGTGGTACTGCCCGAGTTAAGATTCATCGTATTGAGGTCGTTACGATTATCAAGTGTCTCTCTTTCTCTTTCTGTCTTTCTCTCATGTCAGTTGCATGCTGCAAGATCAGCGTTTCTTTCGTGTTGCTTAATATAAAACACGTCATTTATTGGAAACGGATATCAATTGAAAATCTATCTTGATCCGGCCTTTAAGTTAAATGCAGAGAAAGTCGGACAACTCTTTCAACGTGACTAGTTAAATTTAGAATACTAACAAAATAATAAAATGAGTATATTGTATATATGTATATACGTATAGAAAATATATATCTTTTTTCTTTTTTTTTTTTTTTTTTTTTATATATATATATATATATATATAGACGGACACCATAGAGACAACATTACAAGAGAAAGTACAACGACAATTGACTGCTTTGGGGGACGAATTTGATGCACCTGTTAGCAACAAAACGATGTTGGGTCTACTATTGGTAGCACTGAATAGTATGAAACAAAACACGAGCATTGCCTTCAACCGGAGCCTCGAAATCCGCAAGCCATTGAGTGGGATCAGTCTTGCAGGGGCCATTAGTATGGGGGAAAAAATCGAGCAACTGAGGTGGCCCATTACTATGGCTGTACTGAGTGCACTTCTTGTTCTCTGCGTTGTACTTGTAGTCGGAGTTGCTAGACACTCGAGATGTGTTCTAATTACGTAAGTGTTTAGAAATTCCCCCCCCCCCTCCAAAAAAAAGAAAAAAAAATAATTAAAAGATGTTTTTTTATTTTTCATTTCTTTTTTATTAATACAAAATCGACAAATGAAAAGTTGGATTGTTTTCAGATTTTCTGTATTTGGGCTATTCGCGGTAATAGTTTCTTGGTTGATGGCTTCCCTTTATTTAGCAACATCAGTCGCCCTCGGTGATCTTTGCGTGTCACCGGACGGTTATCTAACTAGATCGGTACCCTCCACTTTGGCCTCCGAGGTGCTCTCGTATTACACGCATTGCGAGAACTCTCGCACGAATCCCTTTACACAGAGGCTAAGAGACGGACAACGAGCTGCGGGAAATATGAGGCAAAACTTGAATACTGTTTCACGCTTAGCGACAGAACTTTTCAAAGAGCAGCATGATCAACTGAAGCCCAAGTTGAGTAGCCTCTTGACCGACGTTAACGCGGTCGATAGACTCATGTCTGGTCTAGCGACGTTACTAGACTGTAAACCACTTCACAAGCAATACGTTCATGCTGCTAAAAGTTTATGTCACCTAGGATTGTAAGCATTAAATTTAATCGATCATAATTATTGAAAATTATCCTCATCCCGTTTTATGCGGTGTCCTATTATAATCGTTTTACATTGGGATTATATTTTTTAGATACGGCCTCACCTTCATGCTTCTTGCAAGTCTAGCCGCTGGATTATTTTTCACTGTATTGGTATGGGTTGATTCTCACACGTGGATATATATACGTAAACGGTGAGTTAAGAATTAAATTTCATTTATAACCGAAATAAACAAATGAACAAAATATGATGCCTGTTACGATTTGTTCTAGAAGAGATTACCACCAAGTGGATGAACAAGATCCATATTTGCCACCATCGGCAGCATCTCAAGCGATAGCAGCTAGGACCCTTCGTGGCCAAGGGTCGTACCCGCCTACAGCCCCTTCTCTTAATCCGAATGCTCATGGCACCCATAATACCATTAAGCAGCCTCTCTTGCTAACGCCGCCCCCGCCGTCCTACGCTACTGCGACTGCTCGAGCACGTCAGCTGCACGAGAGCATGTTAAAGTTTGTGCATGAGACTTTTTTATGTTTTTTCTCCTTACATACTCGTATTTTTATCAAACGAGATCTTTCAAACGAAATATCCAAAGACTTTCACCGCGGCGTTGCGTCGGTGCGTTTAAATATTTTCACGGGAATATATACCGTTTTTCTAATGGCATCATTGCTGATTGCTTAGAATAGATATTTGATGACATGTTGAACTTTTTTATAGGCAATGTGCATTTAAAAATCGCTTTACGGCGATGTTTATTTGAACGAATTTGTTATTCGATATTACTATATTATAGAGAATAATAGTTTAAAAGCATCAGTGTTATAAAATAGAGCATGGACACGAGTTTTCTGCATCAAATTTTTTACCAAGCTTCTAGAAAAAAAAAAAATAATAACAAACTTCAATATTTTATAAATAAGGAAATGTTAGAAAGCAAATGTCCAAGTTCTAACGATTAATAACGCAAGACTCTGCTGCGCCTTTTCTGAATGTCGCTTTCGTTGTTATATAGAACATACTACAGTGCACAGGATAGTGAATATCGATATTATCTTTTAATCACATTACCTCGAACTAACAACTGTTTCATTAAAACTACGTGATTAAATTGAACATGGTAACTGTGTGCGCTCAGTGTTATGTTCCTTTTTTTCTTATTACTCTCTCTTAACTATATTTTAACATGTTTGTATGAATTACAATGTTTCGATGTTTCAATAACGAATGTTTCAACGATATTAAATTCATTAGTACCGCTCGGATTGTTGTTACATCTTTCACGCATAATTGTTTGATTTTCATCATTATTAACATTGACGTTTTTGAAGGTATTTTTTTTTTATAGATTAAACGATTCGATCTGAAATAAGTTAGGTGACAAGAAATGATCTGAGAGAAAGATAATGCTGCAACTTTGTTCTCTTTTGTTTACCGTTTATAGAGGTGGGGGTGTTAACGGGAGTGGAGGAACCGGAGATCACAAATCGTCTCAGCATAATCAGCAGTCGACAGGTGGACGAACTGAGCACCGTTCTGGACTCGGAGATCAACCTGGCCAGTACGCGACTTTGAGCAAGCAATGCAAAACTCTTGAATCTAGTGACTTCTACTGAGGGCACGCCCCCGCAGGGTCTGGTGAGCTCAAATTTTCTTCTCGACTTTAAACAAAAAATATACAAATAATAAATTCACAGCTTCGTCGTCTATAAACTGTATTATTACATTACAGTAATCTATCGAATATATAAAATCTTAGGTAGAGAACCACCTTGGACGCCAAGCGTGGCATCTTTTACCGGCACCCTGTCTCACAATTCTCATGGACCCGCACATTTGGCGACCTTTCAAGATTCGAGAAAAACTCAAACGTTGGATCCGAAAAATTTAGCCAATTTAAAACGCGGCCCAACACCGGCGTGGAACCAAAATCGTCCATTACCGCCGAATCCGGCGAATCAACCTAGTTGGGAGTTCGAGTCGCGATCGCAAACTAATATGAATCAATTCCGATCGTTGGTGAGGAACAAGGCGCCTAACATTCGTATACAAGATCAAATGCAAGATCAAGTGAGAACGTTGGATAGAAATTTCACGCGTAGCCAGTTTAATGGTACAGCACAAAATAATGCCGTACCTAACATGTACGGTACATATAACAGGGCACATGGAAGACAAGAAAAGCCAACGGTAGCTACGTTGAGTCAAGTACAGGGTAGTGATCCTAATCTATACGCTGTAACCGAACTTTAAGCGACTTATTCGATAACATCAAAAGAATAACAAGCAAGCAAACAAATAAATAAAAACAACAGAAAATTTGTCATTGATTGAAAGAAACAACAAATATATACGGGCTAAGAATGCTAGGAATTTCTTCAAAAAACAATTCGAATAAAAACCCTCGTTTTGTGGAGTTCCTACGTAGATGCGTTTGAACGGATAATCTTTCGTTGATTCTTGAAAAAGAAAAGTAATGAAAAAATGTAAGAAGAAGGGAAAAAGGACGGGGAGGGGGAGGTTTAAACATATCTCCGATATTAGGAATTTCATCGGAGACGTGCTATTATACATATATATATATATATATATTTATATATATATCTAAAGTTTTGTATTTGTATATCATGTACAGAAAAAATTGGTCGATCCTTCTACGTTAGTCCCTTTCATACGTTCACAGTTATTGTTGCCTCTCTTTCATCCGAAATATGTTATCAGTGGAAATCTTCGGTAAAATCACTAATTCACGAAGAAAATATAAGATAATTCGAGTATACATAATTGATCATCGCTATTTTTAACTTGTGATTTATAGAAAAGGAAAATAAACAATTTATATTCTAATCACATATAAAAAGAGAACGTGAATTTTACTACGTTTTATAAACATTTCTATCGATAACATCGATTGATATATATATAATCAACATATATGTATATACATCGTAATGTTAAACGTCGATATCTAACGTGAAGGAATACCAAAAGTTTTTTATATCTTTTTTATATTTTTAATGTATTATGCGGCATATAATATGAAATCCGTGTTGATTTGTTGTGAATCATTCTGAAAAATTCTTATAACGAGTATATAATACGTATATATAGTATATACGTATAGTAAATATCAAGTTACTATACGATAATGAAAAACAAAAAAAAAACTGATGAGTGATACATATTTACGTATATTTATTATCGTTAATATTTAAAAATCTGTATTTAACAATACACACAGAATGATGAATCTGAAGATTTTTACGAGAAACGCACTCCCAAATGAAAATTTTTATTAAATAAATAATTCGCGATATACTGCCAATACTCAGGCGAATAAATATATATATATATATATAAATATATATATACTTTTTAAGTACAAATGTAACGGAAGCACACACAACATACACAAACGTGTCCTATCAACGGCCGCGTTCTTTTTTCAGTTTTGATACGACTAGTGCAAAGTTAAAAATAAAATAATAATATAAATTATAATTAATAATAATATAATATTAATAATAACATAATATAATAATAATAATAATAATCTGATGTATCAGCAAATCTAAACATGACAAAAAATGGATTTCAAATATTATATAGCCTTCTGAGATTTATTTACCCTAAAGGTAAATAAATATACATGGCCTTTTGTGTGGAAGTATCGGAAGGGCAGATCTTTCTTACGTGTTTTTATTTTTAATTCGTAAAGTAGTAATAGTAATAATAATTAATAATGATTATTAATAATAATAATTCTAATAATATTAAAGGAAAGAGAAATAAATCAAGAAAAAACACCACATACACACTCACGCGGAACAGAAACACAAATATACAGACAGAAAAATATACTTAAGCTATTGAATTTTCTGCGGAGCGCAGAGTCTTCCTATAAGATGTTTAACAAATTTAGAAAAGACCTAAATAAATAAATAAAAGATTAAACGATTTAAATAATAAGTTATCAACGAATCTGTGTAGATGACTTTATATTCCGCAAATAATTCAGTAAACTTGTAAATAGTATATTATATCATCGAGTAAATGTGTAAAGTGTGATAATTTTGAACCTAGATGTACGAGTTTTAAAACAAAAACATAATAATATATTCTATACCTTCTTATTTCACAGATTCTTCAAATTAACAAAAAACAAAAAGAAAAGAAAGAGAGAATGCCATTCCAAAAATAAAAAAAAAGAAAGAAATAGACAGAGAGAGCGAGAGAGAGAGAGAAGGAAACGTTCTATTATAATTGTAATTTTCAGAGTGACTTTAGAATTTAATCTTCGATATAATTCGCAAAAACATTACCATTGCAATATTAAATATACAGAGTAGGTATAAGAAAAAAAAAACAGGTGAATACAAATAGCGAAAATTTCATCGGATGTAAATAATTGTAATATTTATTGAAGAGAGAAGAGAGCATCGTAGCGCATAGGATAGCAACATTTAGTTGAACATTAATTATAAGTAAACGGCGATTAATAACATTTGAGAAGCACGTGCATTCACACATACAACACGTACGCAAATCCAAAAAAACAAACTATGCGTGCTGTTTATTTTGCCGATCAAAGGCAAAGTATCCTAGTCACTAAATAAAACTTGTTTCTGTTCATCTAAACGATGAAAAGAAAAAGGAGATGAAAGATTTAAGAATAAAAAAAGGAAATAAAAATGAAAATGAAAAGAAATGATCTCTTGCCAAATTTTCGAAAGAGCTCAATTTTCCAAACATAAAATGAGTGAGGAGGGCGGGGGTGGAAAGAAAAAGAATACAAAAAAAAACATACTAAACTCTTTTATCAGATAATTGTAATATTACTATTATTACTATACCTAATATCGTTGAAGTTACATTAGATACGAGTGTCAGACACACGCCCATACCTTTCTTAGATCTTAAGGGAGAGTATTATTCGTGAATAAATAAAATGTAAAGTGTAACACGACTTCGTTCTAATTCAGTGTTCTGCGATATTGCTTCAGTTTATAATATTCAATATTCATTTTTGCTAACGCTCGCAAAAAGTAGTTTTTTTTTCCTCGAGTTATTTTTTAAGTTTAATGCAATTAATATCAATTTACATTTTATTGAATATATATGTGTATAAAGTTTTATTAGAGCTAAGTTTAATTACTTGAATTTATCTTCAATTAACGACGACTTAATCGTGCTAATCATTCATTTCCAAATGTGTTCAGTTTTAAATAAAGTTAATAGCTTTAATATAAATTTTTACAAGTACTAAATTTATTTAAATATTTAATCCTTAAAATATATACATACATAAGACAACTTTGAATACAAAAAAAAAATAGAAATAAAAGAATGAGATCTATTAAATGATTATCGTCATAAATAAATGATCAGAAACTCGGACGATATCGAAGAACACTGAGTACAGTAATTTTAAGTATAGCGAAGAACTTGGAGAATGAAAATCGTCTCTGTCGTTGAAGACTGCTGCAACACGCGCAAACGGGAACAAATAATACACAGAATTGTCCAAGTTAACAAAAAAGAAAAAAAAATTGTAATACATTACTTTAAAAAGTTGAATATCTAACACAGTCCAAAAGCGTGAATAACAATAACACGTTAAAGAATATTTTTTTGAATCTTTCACAAGGAATGGAAAAAAGTAAAAACTGAAAAATACAAGAAAAAGCAAACTCGACAAAAGGGAAAATCATTGATTGGTCTGATAAAAAATATTGTGCACACAAGTTTGTTGTCTGTACGGATTAAACAATAGCATCGACTATTTATGTAGTTGATGAGCGGAACTGATAGAGAAAAAAATATTAAATTCTAAATATGCGAGAGTCGTACGTACGTAGTCTAGACGATTGTTGATGAAACTTTTATTCTAATCGTTTGTCAATTTGTACCGTTAAAAAAAACAAATTTCGAGAGAAAGAGAGAGAGAGAGAGAGAGAGAAAGAGAGAAAGAAAAAACGAGAAAAAAAATTAAGAACCATTTTTTCTAATAAGTATAACTGCATTTAATTCCCGCATCGTTTTTATATAAGTATGTATAAAACATTGACTGGGTAGAATACAAGTGAAAGAATAGAAAAATTAGAAAAAGCTGAAATTGTGTATGAAGGGATATGAAGGGCGAGAAAGAGAGAGAGAGAGAGAAAGAGAGAAAGGGAATTAATTATTTTCGAAAGAATTGATAGTGGAAGTAGTATAATTATAGAACACAAAGAAATATTCATTTTAAATTGGTGCATTGTTTGAGCCTAAAAACACCTACCAGAATAATTATTAAAAATCGAAAAATAAAAGAAAAAAATGTCATCGATCAAGGAAATAAAATGTATTACACATCGATTAAAAGCACGAATATGTGATAATATAATATCACTTATCATCTTTTACTTAGATTTTGAACGACCTAAGCTTTTGTGCACCCTGAAAGACTGATATTGTATGATTTAAAGCGCTGTAATCATTTTTCTTAATAAGCTATTAATTATGATAATATATATTTCTTTAAATATGTTACATTAATACTTCGTTTTTGCTACAACGTTTTGATGTGCATATATATATACATATATGCATGCTTGTCGATCACGAAATGGTGAACTTTTTGTTTTTCCATAACGACATTGTTATAATAGAATCTTAAAGCATTACGATACTAATTTTTAAGAGAGTAAGTTATATATATATACACACACACATATGTAAACATATTTTGTGTTTTTTCTCTCATCGCGCGAAAGAGATATTACATATTTACAAAGTATGTGTAGAGGCTACTGAAAAGAAATTTATTATAAGTTAAGATTTCAATAAATGTTTCTCATTTTTGTTTGCACGATGTGTGCGCAATTTTGAATGAAAATTGTAATAAAGGAGATTATTTCAAAGGCATAAGCCGAAATCTGTCACTGGATGACATTTTTGTAAGTTACAATCGTGTGTAATTGCCATATGCCACACTTAATTCCTCCTATTGTAATGGTATGCGAATATTGTGAAAAGAGAAATAAAAATATAAATAAGACATGTAGTTTGTTTTAAAACAAAATTCCTTACAAAATATTATTTTATAATATTATTACGCTATTTACGTATTTTAATATTTATTCAGTAGCAATATTTTATTACAACTGTTTGGTACATAAATATACATACAGCTTAATTTATTTTCATTTTATTTATCCGTTAACAATGTACGATTATTTTATAATGAAAACATTTTATCTCAATAATTGCACCGGAATTTCATACAAATTCCATTTTATGCGTGATTAAATGCTATTTAATTTAGCAACGATTTCAAAATTTTAGCTTGCTTCATTGCATTTCTAATGTCTTTGGTGATTTTTTTATTCTTGAATGTTTCAATTGTTCTTAGAAAACTTAATAATGCTTTTTCTTTTCTTATTTCTTCACTTAAAACAAATAAAATAAAATTTAAAAAAAATTAATAATAAAAAGAAATAAATTTTTTTACATAGAGATTATCAAGTATACGGCACTTATTAATACACATAGAAATCACAATATCACGTTATTTATCGTGAGTTATTAAATATAATTTGTTGTTCAGAGTTGTGCAAAACAAACATTACACTCTGTTTTAATGTTAACATGATGAATAAAAACAAATTGATTGATATTAGGAAATATTACAATTTAATCAAACAAGGGAAAAAACTAATTTTAATATAAAAATGCATTGCGCCTGGTTAAAAGAATGATAATTAAATATCTATTATTACATTTTATTTGTCATAAATGTACCCCTTTGTTATTATCCATCAAGTTTATTTAAATTAATCCTATATCGGGAAAATAATGTAATGTTGTTTCCCATTATAAAAAGAAAGAAAGCTATTGTGCTATAAAATGTATTGCCACATGATTAATTATATTAATTTGTTAAGAAAAAAATTTGATACGCTTAATAAGTACATGGCTAAGAATAATTTAAAATAGAATTAGATTCACAAAGAAAATTTCTATAATAAAAGTTTTCGTGAAATAAGAAATTCGACACTTTAGAAATATAAAATGATTCATAACTTTTATATAATTGCTTACAAAGCAATAAGCAATCTTTTACTTAATGATATCATTAACAAGCTCTTTAATATACAAGTTTTTGAATTAATACTTCACTCTATAAATATTTTAATGCACCTTTTGATGGAAATATTTTACATAATTTTTATAAATTCATTGCTTACCTGTCAAGTCCATTTTTCTTAGTATTTGGAGAAAGAAATCATTTGTTTATATTCATAATGTGTGTGATGTGTGTAATATTTACTACGATTTAACTTCACTAGATTCTTCTTTAACTTGAGGATGACAAATGGTATTCGTTATAACCGGAATACTTTTACCACTTTGAAGACTGGAATGACTGGATGATCGACTGTGACTTTGGCTTCCAGCTCCAACAGGTGTTTGTACAAGTGGTTGAGGTGGTGTTCTTGCACCAGAACCATTGCTATTGGTTGCATTTGGTTGTAATTGCATATGATATTTATAAATATTTTCTGTGCTCTCGACAACCCCTATTCAGAAGAAAAGAAAAAATGTATAAGATCACAATTGGTAACAATGAAATTTTAAGTTTATTAAACTGAAATATATTCATTTGTACCAGCTTGTAGATTTAAGCTGCGTCCACGCACTCCAGTTTCTTTGGAAGGAGGACTCCACCAATTGACTAATGTTCCTACTACAGGCACATGCCTTAAAATTCCCTCTTGCCAAAGTTTTTCTGCATTTTCTTTTTCTAAATCTGTTTGGGCTGCTTCAATACCTCTTTTAACCACTTCTGATATAGTATCTAATAATTTAGAACTTGCTTCTACCTCTTGTCCTACTTGAAGAACCAAAGACAATAATTCTGCCACATCTACAAACCACAATATACATCATACTATAATATAAAACTATAATCACACTTATATTATCTAATTAAACAACTGATACTTATAACAAAAGAACCTGTATCTTGTGTGACCATGCCAAATCGCACACAAGCTAATCCATCTGCTCCTTCGCCAAGAGAAAAAGCAGCATCTGTACTCCGTAAAGCTTCTACCAATTGTGTATTTAATTTATTTAATTCCTCTTTAGCCTGATCTGTCATGACATGGATCCAAGTTGGTGGAGCATATCTAACACCACCTAATCCTGCCCAACCTGGCATTTCTACCAAGTGTAGTGAATCATTCTCAGAAACCAAACGGACGAAAGTGTCTTTATGTTCTACAGTAGCCAATAAGATTTCCTAATGATAAAATATAATAATTTTCTTATATAAAAAAACTATATTAATATTTTTATTTGAATAAAATTAATTTATCTTACTATTTGTTGCTCCAAACATGCAACTACATTATCTATATCTTCAGAAGTCGGTGGCTGTTCAGGACTTTCCAAAGGACAAATACGAATAGCTACACCGTGATGTTCAATTTCACAAAGTTCTATTTGCACATTTTCTATGTCTCTTTGTAAGATTTGTCCCAACCAAGAATTTAATTTATCGTAATAAGGAGGTACACGTTCTGTTGTCTGAGGATCACGATCTGCTGGCACAAACTGAAAAACTAATGCACTCGAAACAACTTCAAATATTTGTGAACTGTTAACAGGATTCGTCAGAAGATCGTTTATTGTATATGATCCTGATTCACTACCAGGTGTTTGACTCTGAAAAAATTTTATTAATATTGCTAGATTTAGAAAATTGTTGTTTTAACTTATTTTAATAAATATGTATACAATAACATACCAATAAACTGATACAGCTGAATTTTTTTATTTTATTGTACAATTCTTCAATTGCTAAAAAACATTGTTTAAACCTATTCTGTACACCATCTCTACCTAGAGCTTGTAAAGTACACCACAAAGGTAATGTTGGCAATTTTCTTGACAATGAATCTGCCATTAAGCCAGACATAAGGGATAATGTTGTGTCTCGTGTAGTGGGTCTTCCACCTTTTGTATCTGTTAATCTATATAATGTCTACTCAATAATAGTTAAGAAAAGAATTATCATTACCTGTTAAAAATTGTTCTTTCAATAAGATAGTAATTGTTTATTAGGAATCCAATATTTAAAAGGATACAACAACTGGTAATGATGGTATACCAAGCCATACACCTAATGGTAAAGTAATACTATCTGCGATTTTTGAAGGCTAGAACAAAAAGTATATATATTCCACCATTCATAAATTTATTATACATATTTATATATAAGAAATATACTAATTCAATTACCAGATCTCTTGTAGAATTATTCAACGTTAGTGCTGCTAAGGAATGACCTCTCAAATGAAGCCAAACATTATATGTATCACAAACTGCGCGCAAACGTACAATATTATCACAATGTCCTGTTAAAACAGATCCTGCTTCTGCCAAAACTAATAGCGGTGTTACATTATTAGATTGTGTATCTTCTGCTAAACGTCGTTCTAATGCAGCAACATCCATACTATAACGTGACCCGAACATAGTGTTATGAGGAATGGGTCTTACACAATGAAGTGGTAAAGAAAGCTGTAATTGAAGAATTTAAATGAAAAATCGTATATTTTTATAATATCAAAGTATCTTAAAAAAATATTATTCATGTATTACGTAATCAAAATAAGAATGCACCTGTCTACATAAATGTTGAACAACAGCTAAAGGGGCAGCTACCGAGCTATAAATAAGAGGTGAGGATGAAGCAAGTGCTGTAAATCCTTCTTCCATATATCTTGGATATTTACGATGTAGAGCTAGTCTAGTTACTCTAACCAATCCTTCCAAATGATCTTCATGAAACGAAGAAGCACAGTCCATAAATCGAAAAATATGACTAAGCCATCGTGTTGTGTCTGCTGCTAAGCGACCAGCTAATCTTTGGGCATGAGTTCTTGGAAGTGCAACTGCATAAGCAGAGATAGTGTGCGCTATTAAAGCTAGTTTTGCTGTTTCCGTCAAAGTAGGTAAATTAGTAACTTGACTATTTGATTGTTCTCCTGTATCATCTTCATTTGTTTGCGGTGCATCTTCATGGATAATCAAATCCTACAAAAATAAGAATATTATATATTTTCTTTTCTAAACTCAATCATTGATTATACTAAATATATTTTGTTCATTATAAAATAAAATTAGATCAAAAATAAAATTCTGAGAAAGAGAATGATTAAAGTTTTTAAATATAACGTCATGTATACAAAAGTGTATTAACACTTTACTGACCGATCGCCTATTAATCGGCTTTTTTTTATCAACAACGCTGACCGACTGATCGACTATTAATCGGCTTTTTATTGCCCACACTTACCGAACAATCGCTTTTGTTGGATTGTTGTTATCAACATTTTATTAAATCTAATTATCCTATCCTGTAATATCCTGTATATCCTAATATATCCTGTAATAACAGAAAGCGGACAATTCTCTCTGAGCATACGAAACGCACAGATACTCCCGGGCGCTAATGTAAGCCGAAAAACAGCCGTCGTTTGAGAGTATCTGCGGCTGAGCGGATGATCAGTAAAGTGTTAATAAAATTCAACTGAAAAATAAAATTGTCAAAATATTCAAAATTGCCTCCAATATAGAATTTCCAGTATAAAATATCTTAGTAGTGAGAGAGAAAACGCGATGGATAACCAGTAAGAAGATAAGCCTAAGTAGTTGTAACCAATCGTATTCTTGCGTATCCGAGTTTAACCAATTGCATTAAAGTAATGGCATCCGTATCGAATATATATTACCTGTATCAAACTTAATATTTCTTCAAGACTTTTGGGACGGGAAAGAAAACCGGAGGTATTGTTCCAAGTTGCACCACCACCATCGGCAGCCCTTTCAACGGCTTCCTCGAGACGAGAAATTACTTGAGAAGCTTGAAATTCAAGCGTACTTACGTCGTTCGTCGTGGACCCGCCTCCACTACTGACCTGTCAAAATTATAGCGGAAAAATAAACCGCGTGTAGAGCATATACGTTTTACATTAAAATTCAAAACTTTATATTGACCGTGATAATTAACATTTAAGCGTTTAACATACACATACACACACAGTCACAAACCAAAGAATATTCTTTATTATCACGCACCTCAAGAATATTCTGCGCTATAGTTTCCATCGTTGCTTTATCGTTTGTCTCTGCCTCCTCGGCCATCGTGGCAGTAATCGTGGCGCAGTGACGTTGTCACGCGTTTCACTGCTCCCTCTTCACTGTCTATTAATTTTAACTATATCTGCTTTCTTTCTATTTAATATTCGTATTTAATGATGACTCAAATTGTAAACTTTGAGATATGTAATTTTCTTTTTGCCACGTGTCGAACACCGTTGAAAGATAAGAACACTAGTTGTCAAGAATTTTTATATCATTCCAATCGAACACTCATTCATGCATACATACATACCTCTCTCGATTGAGGGGGCGCCTAAATATTGACTATACGGCACTTATTTTATCGATATGGCCGCCGTAGCGCTAGCGACTTAACTTTTTTGATAACACGCCGCTCTATCCATTTACTGTTTTCATTTACGAGGGAATTTATGAAAAATATGTTACTATAGTAATTTAAATGGTTTTTTCTCTTTTTATTAAAATAAACGTTTATACGTCCAGAAATATTTAATCTACTTTATAAACATTATATAACAAAATATTGTACTTAAGTTAAGTTTAGATAATATAAGTATTTGTTTATATAAAGTATGAATAGAAAAATTACATATTATAATGAATATGATAGAAAGA
This sequence comes from Polistes canadensis, assembly GCF_001313835.1. Classification (NCBI taxonomy): domain Eukaryota; kingdom Metazoa; phylum Arthropoda; class Insecta; order Hymenoptera; family Vespidae; genus Polistes; species Polistes canadensis. The sequence goes on from NW_014569611.1 coordinate 450,173, forward strand.
AATTGAAAAGATAAAATTGAAGAAATTAAAATAATAGATAGAAATGAAAAAAAAACTTTTTTGACTACCTAATATATACTTTTGAATGTTTCGTTTTCTCTACGCTAGGTTATCATGATCTTGATCATAGATACTTATTTTTTTATGAGAGAACAGAAGTCTTTTGATTCATACGATTCAGAAAGATTCTTTTCTCTTTTCGAGGAAAGAAAGTCCTCGAATTAAAGAAAAAGGAACTTTGTTTTATTAAAAAAATAAATAGTTGACAATAGTGAAGTCCTGTTTTATCAACCAAGAGGTATAATCAAAGAATACAGAAGTACATAGAAGCTCACAAGTTCCCTTTTTTATCTATCCAGATTAATCTTAATTACTAATGGGACCATCAGAGGGCGATAGTAGGTACTTAACACAATGACAGTACAATACTATAAAAGAATACAGTATTCTTTGATAGTATGTGACATATTCTTTGACAGTATGTATATAGTATAGTTATATTGTAATAGAATTTTAAATAATTATATTTAATTTTTAGTGTGTAAACATGTGTATGTCTTTAGAAATGCATTTATACATATATTTTAAAAAGTAGTCATTTAAGGCATTCAAATAAAAAAAAATCTGAAAAATTTGTTGTTAAATCTAACGATTTAAAATACCCGTGTACGTGTGAGAAGCATGCATTCATATTATAAAATGTAGTGTATGTCGAAAAAATGAATATTTTATGTGTCTGTACGAAAAATATTTTCATTTTGATGTAATTATTTTAACGCTTCTGCGCACTGATTACTTCGAGGCAAAAATTTTTAGTTTAAAAGAATATTAGATTAAAATTATTAAATGTTTAAAATATGGTAATTGATATGGTAATTGATATGTAACATTTAAAACAATATATTACCAATTCGTAAGCAACATTATCAATGAAGTATATAGTAATATCCTATTAACGATTCTTTAGAAAGAAAGAGCCTACCCTCTATCCATTGCAGTTATAAATTAAAAATGAAACCTGCAAAAAAAAACGTGTTATTCTAAAACTGTAAAGATGCAATGAATGAATCGAATGCAATCTCTTTTATAGATCGCAATTTAAATTTGAACTATTTTGGACTACTCCCTGGTATCTGTAAATACATAAAAGTTATTAAAAAACATTATAAGGTAATTAGTTTCTGTATATTAAATGAATAAAAGGAACCAAGGAGAGAAAGGAATAAGGATAATATATTAATGAGGGATTTCAAAGAAACTAATTACAATTATAATGTTTATGGTAAGCGGTCTTTGGCTAGATTTTACTTGCAATGGAATGTATAACATATAAAATATGTTAAACATTATACTGAAAGTAAAATACCATTGCCCAGGTCTAATCACGAGGAGGTAACCGCTTCTGAAGACCCGGGATGTGCATCCTGAAGATGTCCCCATCCGAATTAAATTGAAACCAAAGAAAATGATCACCCGGAGAACGTTTTTTAATGAGCCCCACTCTTAGACCCCACTCTTAGACCCCACCCTAAGAGTTACATTCAAGAAACCTTACAATAATTATCGAGAATAAAGAGAAAAGTTTGAATACTGAATAAGGAAATGAAAATGAGTAATGCATCTGAATAAAACTCAAGTAACATCCATGATTTTAGTGAAAACTAATACAGTTCAATATAATTATAATAATTACACATACGAAGATTACAATTAATGAATATTTTATACATAATAATTTTCAATGTACATAAAAAAAAGTAAAATAATACAAAAAGTATGCAATTATGGATTGTTTTATGGAACCTATGAACAAATAAAATACATTAAGAATAATTATCACACGCGTGCGATGCTACGGAGAGAACAATAAGCAGATTAAAATAATACATTTAATTATACAATTTATTACGTTATACTATCCTTTATTATAACTAAGTCCTCTTCTGGTCCTCCTCTGGTCCTCTTCTAAACCACTTCTCCTTCCACTTGGACGTAATGGTTATATGAAACCATAAACTGATTATAAATATTCACACACACACACATTTACTTATAGAAATAATTATTTTCTGCAACCATTTACCAGAACTCAGTCCTTTTTCGGTTCGTTTCCGCCTTCTCTTGGACTGATTTATGGTACCTGTAAAAATTTCGACTAAACCATGGCATTTGTAAAAAGATCCATGGTACCTGTAAAAATTTGGACTGATTCATGGTACTTGTAAAAACATGAAAGTGCATTAACAATGATTTTTCTCCCGAGTAATAAACACATTAAGATGCTACCGTTTACCATATCTCAGTCCACTTTTGATCCCTCTTTCCCCTCGTCATCAAAAGAATTTTACATCGTCTCCATAATTCATCCTGCCAACAAAATATTAAACATAGGATCGTTTGGCAATGGGTGGGTGTTGGGGAATTCTAGGTAAGGACATGATTTTCTTCCAATCAATAGAAATAGGAGAAAATCATAGCTCGCGTGGGCAGGGTCGCATCCCTGAAGTAAACCTTTCTTCGCAAAGAAAGAATCTACCCGCTACCCGTTGAAAAAAAAAACTGGAAACGAACCTGAAAAAGAAAAAAGAAAGATTAGTTTAGATTTGTAAAGATCCAATGTATGTGCATCGAAAGCATATTCCTTTTTTTAGATCAAAATCCAATACTTACAAATGCGTTGGAATTAATCATATCCTGAAACAAAATAAAATGAAAATTTAGTTTGAACAATTATTGATTAAATCTTACCATTGGTACCTAGAAAAATATAAGAGATATTAAAAAACCTTATAACATAATTAGTTTCTACGAATGAAATGAAGAATGAAAAGATGAACGTGTGGATGATATGAAATTAGAAAATAATATGATATTGGAGTGGTAATTCGGGAATGGTATTGTACTCTATAATGATTTTAAAATATTTTCTGTCTTTTAAATGAAATATCATTTAAAATGAAATTTTATTAATACTCGATTTATTTTTAGGAAAAATTATGTTCGATGTGTGGTGGGTGGTGTGGCAAATCCCACGATGGTAACCTGAAACATTCAGCAAACTATGTTAGTTACTTCCATTCTTAAAAAACCACTATAAATTATTGACGAGCAAAGAAAAATCAAGCAATAAAAAATGACCAACGAGCTATTCTC
>NW_014569611.1:456830-457433 GCF_001313835.1 Polistes canadensis
TATTAACGAGCGAACGTGCTTCTAATCCGTGAATATAATTATATTTATAAACGATCAAACACTCCCGGTTCATTGCTTCGCGCACGAATTGCAATGATGTTCTGAAAAAGAAAAAGATAAAGAACAATTAATAATCATAGTCGTAATAAAAAATCATTGAAATTATCATAGAAATGTTTGATAGAAAAATTATACTTACTTTCAATCTTCAGTGATGAATGCACGATGGGTTTCCTACCCTTAGGATGACGATGACCGAATGCACTGACTCTACTTCGCGGTTAAATTTTACTTTAATTATTCGTACAAACACTGACTCTACTCCGCGATAAAAATTTGATTTTAATTAATCGTACAAACAATGACTCTACTTCGCGATAAAAATTTGATTTTAATTATTCGCACAAACACTGACTCTAATTTTTACAACTGCATTGCGCGCAGTTAAAATATCAAACACTTGCACATGCTTACCCTTCTGAAAAGGGAGAAAAGAACAAGACGATTAGAATCATTGCTATCGTTTAAAAATTACAAGTAATTATTATAAAGAAATGTTTAATAGAAAAATTAATTTACCTTCTATCTCGATTGATGAATGCC
>NW_014569611.1:457661-458007 GCF_001313835.1 Polistes canadensis
GATGGGTCTCCTACCCTTAGGATGACGATGGCACACGTATAAACCGAATAAAAGAAACTTTCGGAGTTTCTTTACCCGAAAAAACGAAACTTTTCCATACGGCGAGCAACACTGACTCTAATTTCCGATTTTTCTTTAACGATGTAAACATTCGAGTACCTCATTGCCTACGCGCTCGATTGCAATGATGTTCTGAAACAGAAAATAAAAAAGAACGATTAATATCGTCGTCGTAATCAAAACTTATTGAAATTATCGTTGGAAATATTTGATAGAGAAATTCTACTTACTTGTAGTCTCCAGTGATGAATGCCCGATGGGTTTCCTACCCTTAGGATGACGATGA
>NW_014569611.1:460493-462171 GCF_001313835.1 Polistes canadensis
ATACTGTAACGTAAAATTGAGGATGTACCTGCTGATGTACCTTCCTCTTCGAAATCTTCTGTTAGACTGAGACGTCGTCACATGAAAAAGTTTTATCTATCGAAAGTTGTTTATATGGCATTTTGAAAGTTGCACATGTGTGTATAACGAAAATATTAATTAAATTAAGTAGAAATTAAGATTATAACGTTCTGATTTTACATTTTTTTTATTTTCATGTAATTGTTTAAATAAATGTAAATTTGGTTTAACGTTTCTGTGCAGTGGTGAATTTGGAGGGGGAAATTTTCATCGAAAAGAATATTACATCGAAATCATTTAATATTTAAAGTATGTTAATGAGTATGTAATGCTTATTCTAGTATATATATGTTTAAACAATGTGAAATATAAAAAGAGTGTATTAGATTATTTAAATAATTGTTAATTAATCGATAGAAATATCTATATTTGTCTAAGTGCTCGGAATGTATGATCTATGCACTGTCCTCTTCGAAATTTGCCGTTAAAATGAGCCTTTGTTTTCTATGTACGTACTTTTATTAAATGTTGTTTATATGACTTTTTGAACATTGCGCATGTGTAAAAAAGGAATAATTCATCTAATCAATACAATTTAAAATTACAACGATCTGATTTCAGCATTTTTATCATTTTTAAGTAATTTTTTAACTGCTCCTACGCAGCGATGACTTTTAGGGTAGAATTTTCCTGTAATATAAGTAGGATGCATTAGTGCATTAAAATAATTGTTAATTAATCGATGCAAGTTTCTATTGTTGTTTAAAAGCTCGTAGAATATGATCTATGTACCGTCCCCTTCGAAATTTACTTTCACACTGGCACTTTGTCATGCATGAAAATTATTTTATTAAATTTTGTTTATATGACTTTTCGAACGTTGCGCATGTGTGCAAAAGGAAAAGTCCACCTAATTCATAAAATTTAAGATTATAACATTCAGATTTTACATTTTTTTAATTTTTATGTAATTGTTTAAATAAATGTAAATTTTTTGTAATGTTCCGGCGCAGTGGTGACTTTAGAGGGGGAAATTTTAATCGAAAAGAATATTACATCGAAATCATTTAATATTTAAAGTATGTTAATGAGTATGTAATGCTTATTCTAGTATATATATGTTTAAACAATCTGAAATATAAGTAGAATGTATTAGAATATTAAAATAATTGTTAATTAATCGATGGAAATGTATATTGTAACGTAAAAATGAGGATGTTCTAATTTCGAGCTTCTTTTCACGTTATCGATACTTACTACCATCTCTAATGATGCTCTAATTAATTATTTTTCATAATTATGTATTCAAAGATCGTATTTCGTGTTTAATTTGATTGTTATCACATACACACACATACAGGCATATATACATAAGTATAGGTTGCTCATACACAATCATTCTCATGTATTTGGCTTTCTTTATATTGTACTAATGTAATTTTATTTTTTATTTCTCTTAGATTTTCAAGCATTGGAGAGTCCAGAATGAATACATATACTCAGTCAAACAATTGTTTTTACTCTTTTTTATCTTCAAATTCATCGAGGTAAGCGTTATTCTTTTTTTGACCTATATAGAAAGAGTAAGAACGAGAGTAAGAGAGAGAGAGAGAGAGAGAGAGAGAGAGAGAGAGAGAAAGAGAGAGAGAGAGAGAGA
>NW_014569611.1:462722-463192 GCF_001313835.1 Polistes canadensis
TAGACAACTTTTTATATCTAACATTAATTCTTTATGATAGAATATCTTTGAAAGTGTGCTATGCCTTCAGAAATGATTCACAGGGAATATTGTATTATAATATAATCTTTAGTATGTTTTAGCTTCTTTACAGATTTTTTTCTTTTATTTTATTTTATTCACCGTCATCCTAAGGGTAGGACACCCATCCTGCAGTCATCAATGAAGACTAAAAGTAAGTATATTTTTCTGTCAAACATTTCTGTGATAATTGCAATGGTTTTCTATCACGACGATGACATTAATTGTTCTTTTTCTTTTTCTGTTTCAGAAAATCATTGCAATCGAGCGCATAGGCAATGCATTACTCGTGTGTTGCATCGTTAAAATCAAATATAAAAGAATCGGAAAGTAGAATCAGTGTTGATCGTCGCATGTTAAAAAATTTTCGTTTGCTCGGGTAAAGAAACTTCGTAAGTTTCTTTTATTCG
>NW_014569611.1:465607-502130 GCF_001313835.1 Polistes canadensis
CACTCAGGAGTGGAAAATTTCTTCTCCGAATATTATACAAAGTTTCAGCAACCTTTAGATTCATTTATCATTTAAATATTTCTTTTATTTTTTCCATATATTGCTGATACTCTGTACCGCGAGATTTAAATTAGTATCGAACGATTCAAAAGTCTTTGCGTTTTCTTGAAAATTAATTTTTTTTCGAAAAAGTGAAGATAGCTGAATACGTTGGATACTTACCTAATATTAAGTATATTAACGCTTTGCTCTTTAATAATTCTTACTGAAAATACTTCATTTGTTATATATGCATAGTAAATAAAAAGTAGTGTAAAGATAAAAGATAAAAGTGGTCGAGTAAAAAAGTAAGACTATAAGATGTATTACAAAGTTTCTGCTTTTGTTTGATATTATTTAATTTTTTAAATGCAAAGTGTTAATAATAGGTTCATCGATTAGATCGAATATCTGTTGAGGCATTTGAGTAAATGTTAAAAAAAGCCTCACAGCAGCGTTTAGGGCATGAAGAAAGAAGAGGCTAAATGCCGAAGAGACTAATGCCGAAGAGGCTCCCACAAATTTGTGGTATCAAGTGGGCAACTACTAGACTATTGAGTTATTTTCAAAGGTTCAACAGCAAGTTAGAACTTTTCGAGAATAGCTCTCTAGTCATATTTTATATTATATTACTTTTTTGCTCGTCATTAATTTGTAGTTGTAATTGGAGATGATGGATCATTCCATCTCCTTGGGACACCAAATTCGTGTCTATATCGTTCAAAAGATGCATATGTGTTAGTTACAGTCAAAAATATTAAAATTTTCGTAATATTAAATTTTGAAGCTTAAATAACGTTCGGTAAATATTACAGTAATTTCTTTTCTTGTTTCATCTTTAAAATTTGTCATTTTTATCGTATTTTATTATATTTGTAGTTTTTCTTTTCTATATAATGCAGATTAAAAATATTTCATAATAATTAATAGATATTATTTTTTCTTGTAATTTTTAATATTTGTAATTTCTCCTTTTTTTTTAAATTTATTTTACGTAAATGTAAAATCACGCGTGTAAATTTAATTTTATTGCAACGGTTAATAGAGATTTGAAAGAAGTAAATAGAGAATTCAATTGAAAAGTGCATCTGAGAATTGGACGACTTACATTTCAGGCCATTGTATCACTTGATTGTATGATTAATATAGTTTTCTTTTTGTTACAGGCGATCATCATTGGATTTATCATCTACTCGTTTTGATTTTCTTCTACTTTTTAATATATATATATATGTATAAAAAACGCATTTCTGAAGGCACACACGTATTTATACACTAACAATTAAATATAATTATTTAAAATTTTCTCACAATATAACTATACTATATATATTATCAAAGAATATTGTATTCTTTTGTAGTTTTGTACCGTTATCGCGTTAAATACCTACTATTGTCCACCGATGATCAGTGTACCAACTAAGATGAACCTTGTTAGGAAAAAATTGTACTTGTAATCTTATATGTACTTCTGTATTCTTTGGTAAAGATAACACAGATTATTTTAATAGATATCTGTCTTATCGACCAAATTTGTTCGGCATTAGTAGATATTTGTCTTATCAATTGGTCAAATATTACATGTTTATCTCTACAAGGAAATTACAATTCTTTAAAAAATGTTGAGAGAAAAAAGTCGACTATTCGTTTAAACTACTATCATTAAAAAAAAATCTTTTTTTTATGAAACTCTCTTTCAAGAATTCCTATACGAATTACTACTGGCCATTATAAAATTAAACAGGGGTAAACAATCACTTTTAAAGTATATATATATATTATATGTGTATATTAATATATATCCACAAAGGAAATGAAATTAGACCAGAGTTTGCTGAGAATAATTTAAAAAATAATTATATTAAAGCGGTAAATGTGGGTTTAATTAAATTTTTCTATAAAAAGCATTATATCAGATATTTTTTTGGAAGTGAATATCCGATTAAGAAAAATTATGATTCTACTTGAACGATATATAATTATTAGCAAATACGGTAGGACTAATTATGAACTGATAATGAAATACTTATATGTATTGATCATTATGCGAATACATTTTTCCAGTTGCTAATGCGTACTATTTAAATTAGTTTAAAAAGAGAAATAAACGTTGATTTGAAGCAATGTAAATTTATAAAAATTAATTAGCGATATACTCTATTAATTTCTTACGTGATTACATATTTAATTTTTTTATTTCTAACAATAAGACGATAAATTATAAAATTTGTCTATATCGTAGTTTATATCTTTATATCTTTAGACAAACAATTAAAAACTTAACATTTCAGTATTTGTGTTACATTCGAAGAAACTTGGAGAATTTCTCAGCTTTGAGATAAAATTGGCAGAATTAATGTCTCATTAAAGTGAGTTAGCAAACGCGATAGAAAGATAGTTTCGAAAGGATGTTAAGAAGTTACGATGTATCTATGAGTTAGTTAAGAAAATAAGAAAAGAGGTCTGGTACATAGTTAAACTTTGCTAATTATCAGTAAATAAGCTTAATTGGAAATGTTGGAAGTTAAGTGTCTTTGGTCCTCAACATGTTTGAGACTTTTACTTCTGATCTGAGATATCAAAGTTTTTGATATTTATTTGCTTTTTATAATTATTCTTCCATTTAATGTATTGAATTTAATCACTTTTTTCTTTAAAGTAAAAATTAAGAGAGTGTATAATGTTATGTAGGGGTTTTATTATACATCGGATTACAATATCACGTATCAACAATTTTATTTACTTTTCTTTTATTTAACATACAAGAGCTATCTTTGAACATGACGTATGTACGTATTTAATATGTATGCGTGTTTTGCATATGTGTATCGCGTGTGTTCGTGTGTATATATACATATATATGCATACGCACGCACGCACGCACGCATGCATGCAAATACACGTACTACGTATGCATATTTACATAATATACGTATATATTAAATTACTCCTCTAGGTTACACTGATATGATTTTAGTTACAGTGAAACTGTACAAAGAGCATATATAAGCATAAGACTATATTCATTTATCAATTATCATCATCATCATCATCATCATCATCATGCAACAACTTACAACCTCTTTCAGACATTAACTCTCTTTCTCTGTATCTTAGAATAATCTATTAGATAATCATCCCCCCATCTCTTTCTCTCTCTCTTGCTTATCTTTATATGTATATATATATATAATAGTTTTGTTTTTTAATCCGTAAACTTTTCTGATGCAAATGGCTCCCCATTTCGTAAATCAGCGAATGTTTATTATGAAATATTTAATTTGTTTCCCCTTCTGTTTGAATGCAAGCTGATTATTTCTTTGAAAAATGACAAAAAGAGAGTTCGAGTACGACGAATGCGTTAGAATGACATTTATTCATTGCTATAAATTGTCGAGCAAGGAAAGCGAATTTGTGTTTGAACTTATGTATGAATTTATATCTTACTATTTATCGTCATTTTATTAGTTTATCTTCTCGTAATGTATACTAACGAAACAATTTTTTGGAACGTACACGTTGCCATTGTATGCCGTGTGTGTCGATATTTAAATGAATATACATACATATTGATATATTATATATATATATATATATGTATATGCATATATACATGCATATTCATACGTATGAATATTATCGCGCTGGAAGGTAGTCACAGGAGAGTACCACGGAATATTACAAAATTTTCATAATTTTATTTCTTCACTTATAGTTAATATTAACTGTTTGCAAAAGCTTCTAAAAATAAAATGTGTTTTATTTATTTTTAGCCAATTCCTTATTAAAAATAATTTTTAACTTATTTGCAAGGTGAACTCGTTAAATTTTGACGTTAAACCTGAATTTAGCAAGAGAATAGAGAAAAGTTTGGAAATCACTGTTATATAACTTAATTATATATAATACGTAATAATTGATGAAATTAAGTGATTTTTATATATAGATCGTGTTATATTTTATTTCTTTTTATTTGGCAAGAGCATTGTCGGCATTAATTTAATTTTTCAAATTAATTCACAATTGAAAATCAATATTTTTGTTTGTCGCATTACATATACAGGATGTTTTTCAGATATGAGGGTATATGATTATGTGAACTTTTTTTCTTATTTTAGTGTACTGAAACCGCTCTTGAAGTTATGCCCATATATTATGAAATCTCCCTGTATATATATATTTTAATTTATCGAAAGTGACTCGTAAGTCATAGCGTTTTTTTACGATGAATATTTTAAATATCATTTATATATATATATTATATATATTTATGTATGTATATGCATGGATATGTATATGTATATTGTCTCCAAGGTGTACATGTATATGTACGAAACAGCCGGTTGTTCTTTATTGACAATATAATATATATGTTGTATATATATATATATATATGCACTCGTATATAATCATTATATTATAAATAAATCTAGCACGCGCGTTATACGATGATATCTACTAATTGTAAGTGATAATACGATGTATTTAATTATATATGTATATATATATATAATATATACATATATAAAAGACGTGTCACATTGAAAAAATATATGTATGTGTTAATTTATGGCAGATAATACGATTTACGTGTGAGTGTGTTGTAAGTACATGGATATGTGCGAATTCTCATTGCAACGACAAAATTTCGACAAAAAATTTTATTATCTTATTTCGCGTCGTCGACTTGGAAACACACTAAATTCTTTTTGTTTGTTTATTTGATTATTTTTTTATTTATTAAACGTATATATTTTTCTTTCCAGATTTTATTCTTGTCGATTATATTTTTTCGTCTTCTTTCTTCTTCATTTATACAGTTGCCTACTAACACTTCCGTATCGTTTGTATTAATTTTTTCGATTTTTTTTTTTTCTGTTTTCTCTTTTCATTCACACAAGCTGAAATGGTTTTTTTATTATTATTTTTTGCTTCTATTTTTTCCCTATGTTTTTTTTATTTTTTTGATCAAATTTTGAATGAAATCCGCGAAGTTACATGTGTACACGTATATATAAAAGTATTCGAGAGAACACTAGCGATACTTTAAAACGATCGAATGTCAGCAGGTTAGATCGCTAAGAAAATGATTGATAAAAAGAAAAATATATAAACAAAGAAATAAAAATAATTATTAGTCAACACATATGTACAGAGCAATAATTCAGTGTTCTCTCGATTTTAAAAACAAATTGGCTCATTCAATTCGTTGAAACAAGTTTTAGATTTACTTTTTTAATACATATTACGAAAGGCTGAGCTTTATTTTTATTTCTTATTTTGCAGATTATAATTAAAGAGCATATTACATATTCATTTTGCGACAAAAAAAACAAAGGAATCAGCACAAATCCGAACGTTTTATACCAAGTATTTTCTCTTTCTCTCTCTCTCTCTCTCTATTTTTTCCCTTTTTTGGGGGCTTTTTTAAATTAAGGTATCGTATATACATTTTTGTCGCTTACAACCTTTATTTTTTTTTCCTTTTTCTTTTTTTTTTAAGAGAATCCCACACTTAAATGTATCTCGCCAATTGGCCAAGAGAGTGAAGGGAGCGATATATAATATATAATATATAATATTGTATATATATAAAGTTTATATTAATAAATGTGGAATATATATAGGAACAATCTAATAACACAGTTACGAATGGATTAACCTAAGATTTTCTTGATTATATATAAGTATATATACATATATACATATATAATATGTGTACATATATAACGTTTATGTTCAGCCAAAAATCATTAACTAAACTTTTGGCCAAAAATGACTTATGTAACTTACATTGCTTATTAATTACATTACTATTTTGGATTCACACTAGCAATTACTCCATAAAAAGCATCAATAGTAATGTGTGAAAGCATTAACAAGAAGCATACCCTTCCCAAATCTAATTATTTTCTGTTACAAATTAATTTGACGAGTAATAACTGAGATTAACATAAATGATAGTTAGTGATTTTTGTCTGAACATAAATGAATTATATATAGATATTACGTGGTAAACTTAATTCCTGTCATAATTACTAGAGATTAACGTTTCGTTGGTAAGGTTTGCATATCTTTTCTAGTTTAAACGTCACTGAAAATGATTTAGACTTCACAGGTTATATATTTTGATGCCAAAGAAATTTATCAAATCGATTTAAAATGAACCGCTTATAAGCTGTTTTTGCGACATGTTCTTCTTCACTACTTCGACATTTAAGAAAACTACAGTTCAAACGAAACGTTTTTATTCTAAGTATATGTAATAAAATGATGTCGAAAATAACACGTAGAGTTTGGTATGAACGCTTTTCGAAACGATTATTTTAATCTGAGAAACAAAGAAAGTTCCGAATAGCCGACAAAATTTGAAGATTAGATTTAGTTGCACAAATTGTTCGATGAAAATTCAATTGAAACGTTTTTAAAATTGTCCAAAGGGTTAAATGTTATTTCAATGATTGTTTTAAAACGATTGAATGTGCCATGACAAAAATTCATAAGAAAAGGAAATATCTATCACATATGAAAGAGACGGAAAAACGATAAGAATTGAGTTTAACACATAATATACGTATATTATATATTATATATGTATATATACGTATATACTTACACATATATTCTTTATACGAATATCGACGCGACATTTTTAAGTTCTTTCATTGGACCTCGGATACGATTTAATACTTTTTCATTTCGTATTTCGATTTTAGTCTGATCTTCCTCTTGAATAATAATTTCGATCTTTTTTTCTTCTTTTTTTCGTTTTCCTTTATAAACGATAACGATCATCGAACGACGCGAGCGTTCGGAAGCAATAATGAACGATTTTTTAAATCATTGAAGGAGAATATACAAAAAAAAAAAAAAATAAAGAAAAAAATGATGAAAATGAAATTCAAGGGTATAAAGTAGGAAAAATTGACATTATATTTTCTAAGAAATATTTCAATCAAATTATTTAATTAACGTAAGGAGTTATACAAACTAAAACTCGATATAAAACTTTTTTTTTTTATTATCACATTAATTTTAACCAATAGAAAAGGAAAAAAGTGAAGAAAAAATCAAATTTGCAATAAATTTGCTTTTTGAATATTAGTTATACTACTAATGAATCAATCGCGTTGTGGCCCAGAGAGATCAAGGAAACTAATACTACGATGGAGACCTGTCTCTTTCTTTCTTCCTTTTTATTTCTGTATTCTCCTTTCACATAAACATTGTATATATATATATATACAGGGTGAGACAGAATTAACCAGATACATGAATATCTTCGTTGGATTTAATGTTACAAAGTATGTCTACATTAGAATTAAAATAGTTTCGAAAGACATCATAACACCATGTTTTTTAATGTCATTTTTTTTAGATCTGTTTCAAATCACTAACGTTTTTTCAAATGGAATTGCATTCTATTTTCTATACATTATTGTAACCGACACCTCAACAGTGTACTATAATATGATCTTTAATCTAGAAATATGGAACAAATAAAATTCAGCGTGTACAGGCAAAAGATGCTATTCTATTTTAAGAAAATGTTCTAAAAGATACCTAAAAAATGACATTAAAAAACATGATGTGAACATATGCGTCCTTTGAAATAATTTTGTTTCTGCTGTACACATACTTTATAACTTTAAATTCAACAAAGATATTCAGGTATCTGGTTAATTTTTATTCACCCTGCATATATACAGGTTTTATCAGATGTTATTCTTTATAAACTTTGTAAGCGCATTCTATGTTTAAAAATAAGAAAAAAATGTTATATAAATATAGGTCATTTAAAACTATATTAAAAAGTTGTATAACATAAATTGTAAAATTGTTAAAATATGTTGTTAAAAAACGATGTTTAGCGGTTTTGAAGTGATTCAATGCATTCTTATTTGAATAATATAATAGTTTGACCATTTAGATCACCTGACCTCCTTACCCCACTAGATTTTTATTTGTGGGGGGGAAACTAAAAGAAGAATTTTATGCTACTGAAATTGTTACGCTTGATTTTATGGTAGAACGAATTAAGGATGCAGTTGCAGAAATGATTAGAAATCGAAAGAAAAAATTTGCCACGTTATAAAAATAACATACCACATACTACAATCAAACTTTTATTCGCGTAGATGGGCAACATTTAAAACAGCACATTTAGATAGTGTTTTACTATTTATGTTTTTTTTGAATAAAGTTTTAAATGATTTATGTTTATATAACATTTTTTTTTTCATATTTTTGTGCATAGAATGCACTTACAACGTTTGTACGGAAAAACGTCTGACACCGTGTATGGTATGTGTACGTGTATGTATATAAGTTAGGAGCTAGGAAGGTTAACGCTAATTAGCACACTTATAACGACGGTTTTACTCTAAGATCGTTTTTTCTTGTTTTTTCTTTTTTTCCATTTTTTTCGTTATATATAATTTACAGATTAAATGATATCGTATATTAGTAGTTCTTCTTCTTTGTCTTCGTCTTTGTCTTCATCTTCATTTTACTTAACAAGATTTCGAGGGGATCGAGCAAGTGGTATTAATTCGAAATGGTTGATATTATTTTTATTTTGTTCTCATCCCACTTTATAAATTATTCTTGTTTGTTTTTTTATTTTCCTTGATCTCCCTCACAAACACGTTTCATTCATCTCTTAAGAATAATACTGAATCTACTCGCAAGGGTCTTATTTATTTCTTAACACCGGCATGTACATCGATTTTCTTCGAAAAAAGTAAATCGAGTATCACCAGATTAGTTTTTCTACTTTTTCTTCTTTCCTTCTTTCTTTTTTTTTTGTTTTTTAATAATTTTATTTGTTTTCATACCGACGATCATCACATTCAATGATCCTCGTGAATTTTCTTTTTCTTCTTTCATTCGAAGAAACGAGAAAAGAAATAAGAACGAGGAACATCGAGAAAAAAGGTGTGTGTGTGTGTGTGTGTGTATGTATGTATGTATGTGTGTGTGCATCGTTGATAATAGTCTTTTACAGTGGCACAATCTTCTCGTTTCGATGCATTGGTGTGTCGTAAGCAGGCACACACTTATAGTATTGCGGTGGATAGGAATAGCTTGCATCTGATGGCGACAGTCGACCACGGAAACGGTTACGAACGATGTGGATAATCAACAAAAGACAAAGCAACGCCAGGACGACGATCAACGTGATCGGTACCACACCCCAGCCTCTGTTATTCTGATGATTCGCTTCATTTTCCTTCAAAATTCAAAAATTTATTTGTAAATTGAATATTAATAACTATATGTATACATGTGTGTTTGTGTAAATATGAGTGTGTATATGTTACGATTAATGTTGAGATAATGGAGATTCTATAAAATGCCTAAAAATAACAATTTTTACGGTTTCTTCTTTTTTAAATTCCAATGATCTCTTATTATATTTTAAGAAAATATCGTGTATAATTTACTACATTTTTTTTTATGTAAGAATTCAAATATAAATTGATATTACTCTAGTTTTATTATAATTCAGATTAGTTAATATTTTGGTAGATAGACAAAAATTAGGATTATAGAAGGTTAATACTACATTTTTCTTGACAATAATCATTTATCTTATTATTACGAATCATTGAATTATTTGAAGTTATTGGTTAATGTGCGTTCATTTAATTCTCTCAATAAAACAAAAATCGAATCGATTAACTTACTGTGATCGGGCAAACTGGGCAGCACGTGTTTGGTTCTGGGGGTAAAGGATCGCTACAGGCCACCGAACAAACGGTCTCCTTGCAATTTACTCTACCGCCTATCTCGCACGTGCAAGTCGTGCAAGCATTTCGTAGCCAGCTTTCACCTTCCTGTATTGGTTCATTCTCGTCGTTGATGCAACTCGCTCGACACCGACATATCTGAAAATGAAGAAAAACAAACAATACTACTTCTGTTTATCTCTTATTTACTTTATTCTTTATTTGATTTTACTTTTTCATTATATATATTGTAAACCTTTTTATAATATATTATTGCGCTTTCATATATATATATATATATATATATATATTTAAGAGCTTAAACGTACAAGGACTCGTTTCGGTATACGTATATTAAACCTGATCTAGGTCGTAATTAAACGAGGTAAAAGCGGAAANATATATATATTTAAGAGCTTATTTAATTTTTATTTTATTATAAAATTCATTAGTTTTTAATAATTGGTTGTGATTAACGAGTATACTTGTCATGCAGAAAAAAATAGTTATATTTTGCAATTTAAAATATATATATATTATTATAAAATAAAAAATCGTTACCGGACAGCCTCGTTTGTTGGTCTTGTAACCAAATCTACATTTCTTTTTACATCCCATGAAGGAAGGACAATTCTCTTGAAGTGGTTTGCATTCGCATAAAGTGCAATCGTTCTCATCCATTATGAGACCATGTTCGCAATGAAGATCACAGTTTACTTCGGGACAGACAACTTTCTTATTGTCGTTATTATCGAAATTCTCGACATTTGGATGATTCCATGTTTGATTCGTCGAAGGGAAATTCAAGTTTTGTTGATTTCGTGGAGGCGTCAGTGGTATTGACGTTGATGATGAATTTGATATCGATTGACAAGCACAAATCGAACATCCAACCTCGTCTTTGACGAGATCGCAATTAAGTTCGCAGTTTGGTAATTCCGGACAGAGTTTATCCTCCTCGGATCCTGTGTGAATCATTTCGTTCTGAAAAAAAAAAAAATATTTTTATTTCGTTTTTATATGAGATAAGAAAGCAAAGTGATTGTTTACGAATATATTAGAATAATGATGATATTATTATATTTTTGTTAATCCTCTTTTAATAATATTTATTAGTGATTTTTTTAAATAGAAATTATATAGAATTACTTTTTGTTTAAAAATTAATGTTTCCTAATAATAAATGTAATTAATTAAAGCTCATTACGCGAGTACATTGTGAACAACTTTTACATTGAAATTCGTGTTCATAAACGTTTCGTTTGGTAATTGCAGAATTTGACGTATGTTCTCAGAATGCTTTATCTAGCCACGGCTTATAATATAAGGGGTTATGATAAATCATTGTTTTGTCTTTGATCAAATAAATAATGTTTTGGATTATTATTCTGCAATGTCGAATTGAATTACTGCAAACAAGATTGAATTATTTTAACAAGAAATAGAAAAGCAGAAAATTATAGCATTATGCGTTGTAAAAAAAAAGACACTTTAAAACTTATTTGTATATTGAATAAATAACAATAATAAATGTAGAAGAGATAGACAAAAAAAAATGAAAATGGAAAATATCTGACCTTTGTTGGTTTGTAACATTCACAAATCTGGCAGCCTTTCTCGTCGGTTAAGTAACGATCACAATCGAGGTTACAATCAATCAAAGAGGTTTTGCAATTCGATTTGCTATCGATATCAATATCAGTTAAACTCGTTGGTTGTGGACAGTGAGAGCAACATTCGCCTGGATCTGGTGGTATCGGGTTTGCACAAGATTTGCACATGATTCCTATACAAGAAACCTGACCATTTTCTTGGCATGTGCAATTTACGCAGGGTTCGTCTTTCCAATGCTCTCCAACTCGTCGGAAAAGTCCATTTTTGAAGAAACAATTTCTGGTATTGCCACCCTCTTCCGTTTCAACTAAGTATACGGATTCTGTAAGATTTTTTTATTAATTTATTAATTTTGTAATTATAAAATGAGCAAAATGAATGGACACTTTGGATTTCAAATGAAAAGAAATAGTGAATTCAACGAACACAAAAATGAATAAGCAAAGATTAATGTTATAATTATCAACTTATTTTTTTTCACATTTGTTTGAATTTAACGATTACTTGAAAAAAAAAAAACAAAACATTTAATTTATTCATTATTGTTTACAATTTATATAATTTGATAATATAAATTGTATCGTTTATCATATTTCTTACCATTATAAATTCGATAGTTGCGAAAGAAGAAATTGAAAATTCTTCATTTAGATGAATGCGGAAATTTTCAGTTTTATATCAAAATGTAATCCTATTAATTATTCAGTATAAAAATAATACACATATTAAAATGATTTAAAAAGTAAGATATTAAAATTCATCTGTTCGTTAAAACGTTTCACTTTAATTAAAAATTGTTTAATGAGAGATAGGAAAACAGGGTTAAAGTTTGATGCACTTTAAAATAATATGATTATAGGGAAGCGTGATATGAAATTATTACTTTATGTAACTAGTATTAACGTATTACCACTTGCACTAAGAGCATTAACACGTGTCAATATTTGCCTATTACTCTAGAACCATAATTAAAAGGTAATCGATTAAAAGTGAACGTCGATGTCGTTACTCGTGGATTAGATACCGATTAGAGAAGGTTGTTAAGTTCGATTTGTGATCGGATATACTCTTCGAACACTTTTCCTACAAACTTTAAATCTTCAATCCAATCTTGTATAGTCATTACGATTAGGTTTTAATGATTATCATATGAAATTTCGAAGGTAATATAGCCAATGTCATTAAGATTCGAGAGAGAGAAGAAGTGGGGGACACGAGATAAGAGTAAGCTCATTAAAATTCAACAGGTAGTGTGAAAGTTTTTAAGAAAGAATAAAAAAGAGAGAGAAAGAAAGAGAGAGAGAGAGATGGGTGATCACATTTAAATTGTTAATTAAAATATCTTTTTTTCACAATTACTTATTTTCGTTTTAGTTTAATTTGTCTAAACAGCACACTCTTCCTAATCGCTTCTTTATCTTTTTCTGTCTCTGTTTTTATTTTTCTCTATTTTCCTTTCAATCGATTCGAAGACGTACACGTTTTCCTATCTCACTGGAGATGTATCGAGGAAAAAGAAATGGAAATAGTGTGGTCTCAGTGCTATCACGAAGAAACACTTAGAATCGTGTGTCTCTAAGGGTAGAAAGTTGTTGCTTGGTGTTGATTGTACATGTGTAGTGGAGTGAAAGTAAAGGACAAAGGGATGACAGAGAGATAGACAGAAAGAGAGAGAGGAAAAGAGAGAGAGAGAAATAGAGAGGAAGTGTGGACGACGATTGGAATTGTGATTGGGAAAGGGAGAAAATGGAGATTCGAGATATCGACCCGATATTGTACGTGTATACAGGGTGAACCACGTAATTCGACCAGTCTGATTTTATTATCGAATCTTCTCTTGTCTATGTATCAACTTTAGATTCGATTTACCTCTTTTTAACAGTTATTTCATCTAAAACATCTTCATTTTCAATCTATCCAATTAATAGAAAGAAATGTTATTATCCGTTAAAAATTAATATATTTTGAAATAATAATTATCCACATTTTTGTCAATATGATTGCAAGGATTAATCGATTATTATTGGTAAGCGTGTGTGTGTTTTCTTTTTTATTATATTATATTTTTATGTTTAACCGGTAATAAGTAAAGATTTGAATGTAGATTTGTTTTTTTTTTTTATTACCTGAAGGTACACATTTGTAGAGAGGACAACAAAAACCAGGAGTATTAGGAACGGCTTGTCTAACTTCTACAGCACGTTCACCTGGTTTACAAGATGCAGGTGGACACATGGGTACACATTTACATACATCATCTTCGCTTGGAACGCTGTCCCTGGGACAACCGTTTTCTGAACTCTGTTGCTGATCTTGTCCTTCTTGATGTCCATTTTGTTGGTGTCCTGTGATCAGAAATGAGCACACTTCATATAACTTTCAAAATTGTATTATTATTATTCATAGCAAGATCCTATTATTTAAATAGAGATATGCATATACAGGGTGTCCTGTAACTGGTAATATGTAATTGGTAATAAACGAGCAAGGTGTAATTTTATGTAAAATAATTCATAAGTCGAAGGTGCAGAATAAAATGATTTTATAAATGACTTTGGTTTCGAGAAAAATAAGTTTGAAAATTTGCCAAGTATACGTGTACTCGATTCAGTTTCAATTATATAGATTTTGCTATCTTATTCTCGGATATTTTGGGGAACATTTTTGTGCTTCCTAATATATTTATAAATATTGTCATTATCATGATACCTCTTGTATCGATTTTTTTCTTATATTTATCTAACAAGGCTTTTAGTTTCTAGGATTGCAAGCTCAGCTAAGTGCACATGCATTCGACAGATTCTTAAATGTATTTTTCTCTAAAACAAAGCCTTGTATGAAAATATATATTCAATATTTTCTACTTAGTTTTTCATATAGAATCACACTAGCGTGTACTACTATCAGCTACAAGAATCCCTGTATAACAAATAATGTTTTATCACATAACGCTAATAATTATTTCTTGTTTAAATTCGACTTTGCTAAAAATTTCAAATTGGCGTAAGATTACGTTATCGATACTACCTAAATTAAACATTTTCAAATGTCATATTGTTATGTTACTGATAACGAAATTGTTAATTATTTATATCAATGATTAATATTTTCTTTTCAAATATAATTAAGATATTTCAATATATATTATATTCAATGACTACGTAATTTAGTAATTATCATAATAATTATAATTATTACGTGACTATTACCTGAGGGAAGACATTCGTAATGAGAACAGCAACTACCGGGTGTCCCAGGAATTCCGATCTTTGTTTGTAGCAGACGTTGTCCAGGTTCAGAACAGACTGGTGGTAAAGGACATGGAGTGCATTTACACTCGCCATTTTCATTTTCCACGCTGTCTTCAGGACATTTCGAGCCGTGCAGGAGATCTTGAAAAAGAAAAGAAAAACTTTAGTATGTGACTGAGAAGTTGTTGTTTTTTTTTTCTTTTTTCTTTTTTATTAACTCCATACATTTTCACAATTTGTCCGTAGACATTTGGTAAATTGTTATATAAGTGAAAAAAGATAACACGTGGACGGTTTTTCCAATGAGATAGCGTCGCTATTGTTATTTATTTCGGTTAGGTTTAATTTTTTACAAGGTCTCCTGTGTGGGTGGATTTTTTTGAGCCTTCTAGGGATGTATTGCTTGTAGTGTTAGTATCTTCGTGAAATGAAAGTGATGTCAGGTATCTTTTGAATTCTGCATTGTTGTGATCCCGTATGCTATTCTTAACATCTATCTTTAGTTAATTTGTTTAGTAGTCTTTTATTACTACTTGTTTGATTTTTTTGCCACCTAGCTTTAGCTTGTCTTTTTAATTTTATTTTATGCAAAATATTGCTAGGATATGACGGGATGTTTCTGGATAAAACATTTTCAGATGTAGACGCCCACGCTGCTTCTTGTATAGCATCTGTTAAATTATTAACTGCTTTTTCTATTTGAAAAGAGTTCTTCAGCAGAATATTACTATTTGACTGAGAAATATCTTCTTTCTCTTTTTCTCCCTTTTTCCTATTCTTTTCGTTTTGTCTTTTTTTTTCTTTTTCTTTTTCTTTTATATTTTTATTCTTTACAATAAGAAATATCGTTGGATGAAACTGTAATCCGTAATGTCACTCGTTGAAAATATCTACCGACGAAAAGAGAGGATATATTTTTCTTATACAATTTTCTATTTTCCACCGTATACATGTTGTTTCTCTATTTTCTTTTTTTTTTTTTTTTTTTAGCAACAAAAGTTTCGAATACGTTCAATTATACGTGTAGTCGAGTCTCGTGGAACATCGTACGGTCAATTAAATTATGTGTGCAATTAATTTAAGACATTTCGATAATCAAGAAAAAAAAGAAAAAATGGAAGAAAGAGAGAGAGAGAAGAGAATGATTCATTCATTGCGTTAATTTTTAGACTGAAAAAAATGAAATCCGATAAATCGATAGAAAACTCATACGTTTAGTTATAATTTCAATTGAAAACAAGAAAAAAGAATATTCGTGTTGCGCGATAGAAGTGAAACTCGTATTATCGTGTGGAAAATAATCAATCGATTTATATACAGTGTACATTTAAAATCGTACATGTTGATATTACTTTAATAACCGGGGGGAATACCAGGTTTTTTTCATGTCGAACTTATTTCCGTGCTTCTAAATTACAGTATATATTTTCTTCGATTATTTAACAATCATTTAAAATATATTAAACACTCTAATATACTTTACTAATATTTAATATTGTTTAAACTAAAATATACATTTGTTTTAAAGTTCCTGGTCATGAATGTTGAAAATTTTCATGTAATGAAATATCAAATTGAAATTGTATAATATTCGAAGTATATTAATAGATGTGTAATTTTGCTTTGTATTATAACAAATATTTAAATAATAGTAAAAAAAAACAAAGGGTGACCAATCGTTGGACATGTGAAAAAACTGGATATGTACGATTTTAAAGTGCGGGTGTTTCCTGTATATTATTTTCGTATTTGTTTAATTCATTTATTATAAATAAAGCTTTCTAATCAAACCCATATTAAATATAAAAAATTAAGATATACTAATGTATTTTTATTTAAAAATTTTCTTCATCCTAAACAGTTTATATTAACAGTTTTCAATAAAAAGATCTAGTAAGTGTAATGGTGTACAATTTTAATCTCTAAGCACTAAATGTGTGTATATATGAATCAATTAATTATTTTCCACATGGTAATACGAGTTTAATTTTTATCGTGCGTAGAGGATCATTATTTTTTTTCTCCTTTTTTTTTTTAAGAATAAAAGAAATTCTATGCAAAATTGTATACAGTTGAAAAATTTGAGGATCCTCGAGTTGAGCTTTTTTATCTTGTTCAAATTCCATTGCAAATCGGAATTTGTATAGTTCTGTTTGACTTTAACAATAAGTGCTGCTTGTTTGTTTGTTCACGTACGTTTAAGAAAGAAAAAGAGAAATAGAAATAGAAAAAGAAAGAGAGAAAGATAGAGAGATAGAAGAACCATTTATTAAAAGATTGCAGAGAAGAGCGTGCGGCATTTGCGTTATACGCTCGGAATGTTCTTATTGCAAAATTGTACCGAAGGTAAGCGAAGCGTACGCGTTTCGTAAATGTAGAATACGATCCAATCCTAAGTCTGAAATCTTTTGCGTATCTTTCTCTGGGATAGTTTCACTTGATTATAAAAAATTAAACAGATTAAAATATAGGATTACAGCTTTTAAATATTCTAAGTATTGTTAATAATGAAAAACATTGTATTTATTTATTTAATCAAATTTTTATTTGACATGTTTATCGAATGAAAAAATTAATTGAGATCGTGTGAAAAAAAAAGAAAAAAATAATATCGAATTTAATTTATAATTTTTATAATTTTAATTCTATTTATAATTTCAAATTATATGAACGTAATCGTACATATAATTATATTCACATATGGGAGCTTAGAAAGTTGTTTATTGTTCACTTCGTATTTAGTTTGTAAAAGTTGAATTTGTGGTTTTGATAATACACATTATTGTCTCAATAGTTTAATAAAAAAAGGATGAAAAATATTCTAACGAAAGGAGCTTTTTGTGTGTACAACAAAAAGAGAACTCGACGAAATAATATTCCTGAAACATTTTATCGATAACTATTATATTTTTTTCTAGAATTGAAATCATTATTTTAAGATCTCCAAGGATTTTATAATAACTTATGAATTCTTAAAATGGTGATCATACTTTTTCTTTTATTATAAAATTCACCGAAGTGAATTCTTTTTTACAAAAAGAGAAAGATAGAATTTTCTATAAGTACTTTCGTTGAATAAGTATGTAAGATTTAATCAGTTCTCATGAACTTCATAGATGTATTTTCATTGAAATTAAACTAATCAATAAAGTGGATCAAATAAAAGTTTGATCATTAAGATTTGACTATTTTCTATTCTCGTTTTCGAAAAATTCCGCAAAAATTGTCTTCAACACGTATATTTTTAAGGCTTTTATATTAAAGATAGAAAATCGACAATAAATTTTCTATTTTTTTTTCTTTTTTATATTTTGATGAAAAAATGTAATTAATTATATGCACATATAATAATAATAACTGTGTCTTATTTATTGAAGAGAATATTAACAGAAGGAATGGCATGATGGTAAAAATTCGAAGAAACAATTCGATCGGAAGGATCCAACGTTAATCTCTCGAGTTTCCAGACATTTGGCTAACGTTCTTACAAATTACTCGAGACAGGTTACACGTGCTCGGTGGGTCGTTTCGTAGCTCGGTGAAAATTAAATCGCGAAAGAATGGTCGTATCGGCGCAATCGTATTCCAAGTATGCGAGAGAAAGAGAGAGAGAGAGAGAGAGAGAGAGAGAGAGAGAGAGAGAGAGAGAGAGAAAGAGAAAGAGATAGATAGAGAGAACGACCAGAGCACGTCCTCTTATCCACGCCTGATATCCTTTTGTACTTGGTATATACGATCATGCATACCCACATATCTATATATATACTTAACTATATATCTACACACAGAGATAAACACACACGTATAGATATATACACGCGTATCTACGCTCACAGGATTTAATGGAATTGCTTGTTACGCCCGAATGCTTCGATTCGAGGGTTAAAAAGAGAGAGCTGTGCTAGTCCGTTTGTCGGAGAAAACTGCACTTTCGTGCTGCAACACAAAAGCACACGATGAGTCGTCCCTTTGTCGCGTTCGAGTAAAATGTTGACGATGGGAAAACCCGTTAGCAAAGTAGATCGCGATCTTTAGATCAGCAGCCAGAGGAGTAAAGAATTTTAACGTCTATTTCGAATAAATCTTTCTGATTGTGTATGTGTGTGCGCGCTTATTGTCTGCCCAAAGCTTGCCTTTTACTACTATTACTGTTAATACTACTCCAACCTATCCTTCCAACTTTCCACTGACTTTATAATTGCTCAACGTTCGTAACATGATCTGTTACTGTGATCGGATACGAGAATGAACATCTTTATTATTGAAGAATAACGTTAATTGTTTCTACAAGATTCATTCCGTTTGCGATGAAAGTTGATGCATTTTGAAATGAAAAAATGATGAGTATATTGATCTTTATTCCTTTGTCAAAATCAATTGCGTTGGTTATGATAAAAAGAGAGAAAGAGAGAGAGAGAGAGAGAGAGAGAGAGAGAGAGAGAGAGAGAGAGAGAAGGGGAAAAGTAACATTTGACAAAGGTTCGAGATGATATTCTAGTCAGGTAACGTCAATTGAAAATTTCCTCGATAATCTCGTTCACGCAGAGGATGCACCGTAGGTAGCATCGGTTCAGTATTGTGGCTTTACTTGAAACATTAACGTTAACGTTAACGTTAACGCAAGCTACCTACATATATAGTAATACTATAGTAGAGCTTGGAAGCTCGTGGAAATTCGGTAGAGTAGCGTCAAGGCGAATAAAAGCGTTGCATCGTTGGGTAGGTTGGATACGAGAGGACGCTCGGTGCTTCACGAAAGATTGCATTAGTCCTTCTGCCGGACGCAGGCTTGCAAGTCTTGCATACCGAATGAGCTTATTGTTAGCTAGGGCAAAGCCAACTCTTATAAGCCACGACGCAGGATTCTGTGTGAATCCGGTATTGGTGTACGTTCCTGATGTTATTGGTGTTAGTGGTCCAGAACACAGCATCCCTTGTCTCATTCTCGTCTCGTTCTTCTCTATTCGTGCACTGCCTTCTCAACTTTCCGCACACTTCTACTCACAGCCCTTTTCTTCTTTGTTTACCGTCTTTTCCAACGCAACACTCTCAACTTTTTTCCCCCTCCAGTCTTTCTCTCTTTACGTCGGCATGCAACCAACGTCGTTGGCAAACTTTACATTCTTTTTTCTTTATTCTTCCTCTGCTAGAGACTCTCCTTTTTCCCCTTTTTTTCTTTCTCTCTTGCTTTCTCCTCTTTTTCACGGGAGAGATTTTTATCGCGACTTTAAAGAAACACCCCGACTAGTTACTGTTCTCTGATGCGGTTACCAGCAAAATCATGGTCTCTTCTTTCTTTTTTGTTTGTTTTACTCGGACGGTATATGTAATAAGGGATTTCAAAAGGATTTTCATGAAACTTTGTATTATATATATGACATGGTTTGTATGAGAATACCATGAAAGTTTCATCTTTAAAAAACATGCGAGACAGGGGGGAAACTCGAAAATATTACACAAATTTTATTACTTTATTAAAAAAATTGAAAATATGTATTTGAAAAGAATTGTTTTTTATTTTATTATTACACGTGTCGCGCTATAAAGAAAGAAGATATGTTCTTGGATTTATGCATAAATGTAAGTTGCGTATCCTTGGTTTCTACGAATAAATAGGAAAGCCACGGGAGGATAGGAAACTCGATCGAGCACGAAAAAGCGTCGGAGTTATGGTGAAAGTTATGTTGTCGCATGAAGCCTGCGGCATCCTTTCGCGAACGATATTACCTTCCTCCTTTACCATCTTTAGAAAGTCTTCCCTTTTTTTTTTTTTCTTTCTCGTAATTCCACTTTTATTACTGTATGAAGCTTCGCTTAGAGTCTTCATTTTTTATTTTATCTTTTTCTATTTTTTATTACCCATTTTTTTTTTTTTTTATTATTTATGCACAGTCAATTGTCTAAGGTGGTTTTGATCTTTTTCTCACTTTGTTTTGAAAATCAAATTTATTCATTATTTGAAATTGTATAACAAACGAAAAATATGATGCATATGTTTATAATTATACACATTAAAAGATGATCATTCTCATGAATATATACATATACTATAACACTTTTAATGAAGATCATTGTTAACGTTACTGCAACTTGGAAATTTCAATGGTAATTGTGAAATCGATTTAAAGTTCAATCATATCGAGTTTGTCCTACAGTTGTTATGCTTTTTATTATATGTATTTTTTAAAGAGGTTTTCCTCCCTGAGAAAAGTTTTAATTACATGCAACTTTACGCGAACATTCGTGATACGTGTTGGATCGATTCGCGAATGTTGTTTGCTTTTTTCTCAAACTTTTTCTTTTTTCTTCCCCTTAAGCTATAAAATCAAACAAAGGATAAGCCCTGGCAATCTTTCTTGTCAGTAAGATTTTCTTAATAGCTTCTCGTCGTTGAATCGGGATAAAC
Organism: Polistes canadensis; assembly: GCF_001313835.1. NCBI lineage: Eukaryota > Metazoa > Arthropoda > Insecta > Hymenoptera > Vespidae > Polistes > Polistes canadensis. Next base: position 486,649 of record NW_014569611.1, read on the forward strand.
TTTTCGTCAAAAGAGTTCGCTTTCATTTTCCTGAAGCAATAGCTGATAATCTTACATTAGATTGATTGATCAAGTCTTTATCTCTTTTTAGATTATTAAAATTAAGTTCGTATTACTTATTTTTCTTGTCTTCTTTTATATAAAGAATAAGTATCAGAAAAAAATCCTTGAAATATAATAATTATTCTAAATCATATGTTCATTCTAACACAAATGTTATTATAAAGATAATTATTTAATATTATAAAATGCACTTAGAGGTTTTCTATATAGGATCTAAAAGACATTGATAGATAACACCCCTCTCTCTCTCTCTCTCTCTCTATTTTTACTACAAAATAACATTTATTATGATCTAAAGAAAATAAAAATAAAAAAATGAAAGAACATGGGTTTCACCTGGGGAAGAGTTATGAGTAAACCCCATTCGTTAGTTAAGATAAGCAATCAATGATACAACAACTAGAAAGAGAAGATAAGCGATCATTGTTCATCGTGCGAAAGAAAGGAGAACCTTCTCGACGGAAGAAAGAGATAACGAATGAAATAACAGGCATGATTAAGCTTACAATAACAGGAACGACACTCGAAACTCGTTTTACTCTGATCTCTGTTGTATGTTGTAAAGTTTGTAGATATCATGGCACGCGTTTTCGTTTGTTCTGTGTGTGTATGTGTGTGTGTGTGGATGCGTGGGTGTGGGTGTGTGAGAAAGAAAGAAAGAGAGAGAGAGAGAGAGAGAGAGAGAGAGCTTTCACCCTTGAGACTCGTAATCCTCTTGAGAGTAAGGACCGAGTTGAGAAATGGCCTTTGACCGGCATTCTCTTCGGTCACGTCGAGCACCGACACCGAAAACTTGCTGGTCTTTCCTTCACCATAACGAGGACGATCTTATCGATCCTCAAAATCTCTGGACAGCGAAATTGTAGGAATCTGTAATCGCGTGGAGAGTAGTTGTTCGAGTAATGAATGTTTGTAAGAAGGGAAACAAATTTGTTAAATGGGTTTGCATCGGAGAGGAAAAAAAAAGAAAAAGTATTTATCATTAATTATTGTAATTTTAAAGTGACAATGTGAATTGGAAAACCATTCTTCATTTCATTTTTTATTCATGTGTTGAAGTAGAACGAATTTGCAATAGTAAAAGAGTTTGTAACTTTTAAAGAATATTTATGAGATGATAATTGTTGTAATTTTAAATTGCAAAGTTTGTTGCTTGTAATGAAATTTTGACAAAAGTTGTATTGTTTTTAATGAAATCTTTTATTTATCGATATAAAATTGTAATAATCTTAGGTCGCGTTATATTTAAATGTTAAAGATATTCATAGAATATCGAATGATGAGTACAAAGGTATTACAGACATAATAATTAATTAGTTATATTATTTTATATAAAATAAAATTAAATAAATGTTAGATTTTCTAAATCATGAAGATATACTCTCTTTTGACAATTAATTTATTATTAAAGTATAACACGAATAAGAATAATATTATCGCTAATTGAAGATTTTGCAGAGTTTGTTAAGATCTTTTTGTATTATATTTTTTTTTTAACTTTTTGTATAATAATATTGTATATTTATTGATAAACGTTAATAATCCACAGTTATATTAAAATGTGAAAAATATTTTATATTATCATTTGATAACATGTTAACAGAAACTTACGTTGCAATAGTGAAATTTCAAACGGTTTACATCACATTTTCAAGAATGGACGTATGTAGATATATACATGTAATTTTTCCCAGAGAGAAAGCTTTTCGTGCTGTTCAACGAGATACGTTATTCGATTCTTACGTTCTGTTGCTCATGTCATAGTAATATTCTCTCTCTAAACGAGAGTTTGAATATTTCATACATTTCAATGCAGACATTTTCCTTATATGTATGATTTTGCTTATCTTGATTATTGATATTTGCTTATTTTGATTTTACAATGAAACAAGCTTAACATTATTTTATTTTATATCAATGATATAAGTGAAATAAAACAAGAGCTATTACCAACTAACAAAATTTTAACTATTATTTACTAATTATAGTAATTATACAAATTATACCATAATAATAATAATAATAATAGTAATTCTACTTGTAGTAGAGCTGTAACGTCATTAAAACTAGCATAATTAGGAACTGGAAGATGATCAAAAGAAATAAGAATACTTGATCATTAGTAATTATTTATTACAAAGGAAAATAATTCTACGACAGTGAAAACAAGCACAAAAGTATATTTTAAAAGAATTAACGATGCTTGGTTGTTGCTTCTAAAGATATTGTACAGAATAATTATTGATAAAATGAATCATGTGTATGTGTAAATGAGTCAAGGTTCGTATACCGATTTTAAATACATTTTGAGATTATTTAGGATATTAGTATTAGTGAAAATAAGTGAAACTATAAATATATTATTGAACGATTATTAAAAAAGGGTTGTATTGAACCAGAAAGGTTCATTTATGTCATATACTTATAAAATAGTAATCGATAACCACAAACATGACAAAATATTTAAAGTATTTAATTAATGAAGATAGACGTTACATTTAAATAATAAAAATAAATGTTACATTTAATTAAATAATGTATGACCGGAACAAGTAAATTATGTGTTTTTATAAAAATGAATTTTTTATATTAGGTTGCCCCGAAAGTTCGTATCGATTTACAAATACATACCATATATGTTTTTCAATATGCCAATTGAAGTATTTAGAACAGGCCACTTGAATAACTTAATTATTGGCGAAAGAAAAAAATTGTCAAACGAAATTTATTTGATTCTGAGAATGGCATAATTCCATGTTAACAGTTTTTTTCTTTTGGTGGACATGTAAAGGACATATAAAGATCAACTTAATTTTTTTCGATGGAATGATACACTTTACTATATACTATTTAATAGGTCGTTTTAAGGTGCTACTTTGGGGTTTTTATTATTACCCATTTTTAATCTTTGTTTTCTTCATAAAACAAAAATAAAACTAAAAAAATAAAAAAGTAATATGTAAAATGATAAATACGTTGAGCATATGTAACATGGGATATTATATTTAAATATTATTGAACCATATATTCAAAATTCTTCCATCTTGTATAGAATAATAACATTATACATTCGCGTATAAGAGAAACGTTTAACGTCGGATTAATTTGTGTCATCTGGATTCCCAGGGAGCATCGTGGCATTGTCAAAGTAACTTAAATTAGCCGAGTTTCACGGGCTGCTTGGTGGCAATGGTGGTACAAGAGAGAAAGAAAGAGAGAGAAACACATCAGAGAGATGAGGAAGTAGTGGTAAAGAAAGAGAAGAGGGTAAGTAATAAGGGAAAAGGATGAAGGTAGGTAGGTAGATAGGTGTGGGGGGTGGGTGGGTGGTAAAAGAGAGAGAGAAGAAATGACGAGGATAGAGCGTATACGTGCGAGTTAGAAATTTCGTAATGTGCTGTGTGTAGGAGGGAAGTACCGAGAGACCATTTGCTTTGACGTCATTACCGAAGGATGAAGGTTAGCAGTAGTACCGTAGCAAAGCGGGTCTTCGTATACCATTGCTAAATTAGTAGCTTGAATGTGCAACGGTGCAAGGAGGGCTCACGTTAACGGGTTAACGCCGTGTGACTGTTAGCTGTTGCTGTTGCTACTGCTGCTTCTACTACTGCTGTTGCTGTTGCTGCTGCTGCTGCTGCTGGTGCTACTTGGGATTCCCTGTAAATTCGAAGACGCGAGAAGTTGATGTTAGATGATGATGTTAGTCACAGTCACAGTCAAAATCATAGTCGCCTTCGTTGTAGACGTTGTAGGCGTTTTTCTCCTCGAGAAGAATGTAAAGAGGGAACCCTTGAGAATGACAGGGTGAAAGGGAAAGAGGCCAGTGCAAACGGCCCGTTTCTTGTCGTACCTTTTAAGAAAATCTCACTGCATTCTCCATTTCGTAGCGAAATTTTAGACTCAACTGATGCTGCTGCTGCTGCTGTTCCTGACTACCAACAATTTGTCACTCAGCGAGTTTAGTAATTGAAACGAGACGACGCGATTGTTAAATCTCTTACGATTTCAACAGTTTCCTGTGAGGTTCTTTTTTTCTTGGGTAGATTACACGATCAGATTTATTATAATATCCTTTGATGATTTTTTTTCTTTGCTTACATCATCTCGGAGATGATAGTTAAATCGTTTCAGTCGCAATTGAAAAATCAGTTTAAGATAATCCCGTTTTAATTTAGACTTTTTTATTTGATGTACTTTAAAGAACATATAACTTCAACTATTTCCTTCCAACTCTATTTCATCTAACGGACATGTCAGATTTCTATTCTTCGTGTAACGTCCACTTACCATATTTCTTCTTTATGATCGATAGATTTTACGAGCTTTTTAGGTGTTTGATCAACCCGAAAGGAGGAGACTTTACTTTCATCAATCTCCCGTCGGATGACCCTGACTTTTTTCTCTTCGTTTATCTTCAAAGCCCAGCGTACCGACATATCGAACGCTTCCGTGTTTCTAGATAAAAGGAATGAGAAAAAAAAGTGAAAACGAAGGGAGAGGGAGAAATATATTACGTATATATTATTTAAAAGGTATCGATGGTCTCTCTCTCTCTCTCTACTTCCTTTGTGCAATTCCAACGATTATTCGTATGAAAAATTTCGATCACTGCCATAATATTTTAAAATATCGATCAACAATAACGTATTATACATTTTCCTTTTTTGTAAAAGTATTGATTTAAAAAAAATGTCTCTCCTTTAATTACATTTTGTTGTTGTTGCGAAGATCATTATAAATTTAGATCCTTTAATCCAGCAAACGATCTCGAGGACCATCAGGAGAAACGACAAAATTTGTTAAAAAACGATGGAATTGCTTGGTGACGTAGAAGGTGCGTCATTAACGCGACGGAAGTGCTGAAATTCGCGTCGTATCTCATCGTTATTTCTCCTTTTCTATCTCATATGACGAGGAAAAGCCAACTCTCTTCTTCCTTTCTTCTTTTTTACTTTTTTTACTTTTTTTACTTTCTTTTATTCTTCTTTTTACCTATTCTTTTCACAATTCTAACGTTCGTTTCTCGCGACGTTAACGTTGCGAGGACTCGGTAACTCATTTACAGTAATACGTTTCCGTGAAGCAGAAGGGTTCAAGGAGAGGTAAAGGAGGGCTGTTGTTGAAGAGTGGGTTGAGGTTGTAGGATGAGTAAGTACAGAGTTGGGGTAGGTCGGAATACCCTGAGAGCATCAGAATGGCGCGTAAGAGTCGGGCTCTGCTCTGCCATTAATTCTTTCCGCTCTTTTGTTTTGTCTTCTCTAACTGTAGCTGCTATACCAACACCAGTTCTGGTGGCCTCTTCGTATTGTCGACGTCCTCAATTCACATACTTTCCCTCTTTTATCCATGGTACACTACCTGGAACATTGCATCTATCTACCAACATCAATCGCTTAACAACCTTTTTCACTTTATTTTTCATATAATTTCTTTTTACTTTTCTTCACAATAGTTATAATTCATTATTTTCATTTTGTTCGTAACCTGTAAAACCTTACAAATATGTCGATTGTTCCAATTAAGATGATCGAATAGTAAGAATCTACTTATTGCATATATGGATTATTAAAGTTGTTAATCTTTTGTATTAATCGAGTTCTTACAAAACAGATCGTATCTTCGATCACACATGTTTTTTTTTTTTATAAATAATTGTGCAAAACAGAAATAGGCGAATGAATATGTATTAACATCGACGTTGAGATAAATCGAGAATATTTATTTCCCATCATAAAGAAATTTCGTGATTAGGGTGAGTCAATCAAATGTGTTAGAAGAGCATGATTAATTAAATAATATTACTCTATTTCGGTATATATAAATTTCGAGATTAACGTAATGTCCTAATTAACGAGAATTGTACGGCGAATAGGCAATATCGAGTATGTTGCAATTAACATCTGGACGTGTTCTCTCTTTCTCTTTGTGTTTATTTTTCTCTCATTTTATGACGTGGTCGCTTAAATGCGGGCGCTACGTTATCAGGCCGCTTAAAGTACACGCTAAATTAATTCGCAACGAGTGCCAATAGCCTTAATTTTCACAGGGGGACGTTACCGCGGTCGAATGATGAGAAACGAGGAAAGGGTGTTGTTTACGCGAACCAAATGGATATTAAAAATCACCGAGAAGAACTTGTCGGAAAATTAAATCCACGCTAACGAAGCACACTTGTTTCTCATGTATACGAGCTCGTTTCTCTTAGAATAGTATGCATATTATAAATAATATACACTATTGGTTAGAATTATTTTCTTACTTTGTTACTTGTTAATTGTCAATTTTTCCTCCCGTCTATATACAAATTATTATTATTTAATATATATTTTTATTATTACATTCACACGCGCGATGGCACGTACATTTATATTAATTACTAATTACTATGATGATCGATATATTATAATATAAATTTATTGGCACGATCATTGAAAAATTTATATGTTTGTCTGCGTGTACGTGTATGAACGATCTTTATAATAATAATAATAATAATAATAATAATAAGCAAAACATAACTTTTTAATAATATTATGAGAATATCCGTATGAAGTTTAGATTAAAAAAATTACTTTTAAGAATGTAAAAGTAATTTCAGTATTTTGTTGAAAAACCAAGTTATTGTATGTAAAACAAAAAACAGGGAAAAAAGGAGAAAGTAAAAAAGAAAAAAAAAAGGTAAATGGAAGGCGTTTACGTAGAAAATTTGACGTGAAACCTATGTAGCGCATGACACCGGGCAAACCTTTGAAGCTGTAGTAACTTCGAGTACGATAAAGTCGTGTGCCTCACTCACGTGGAACTATCCACACGGTGGAAGGCGCATTAACAATATAATACCGTATACTAATTACACCATTGCATATAACATATAACCTTGACGTCATCCTAGACTAGGTATATATCTACCAGAGTGAAACTTGCTCGCTATGAAAACTTTTAACACCAGGAACGGGTACGTTGAGTGATTAAACTTTTCGTGTATGCGATGCTCTCGTGAGCGTTATTCAAGCGTGCCCACGATTTAAATAATAGACACTAGATGTGTTTCATATAATTATCATCGAAAGAAGATACAAAATGAAATTGGAATTACAAGTTCTTATTTTGTTGTTCTATCATTTTAAAATTATTTCCTTTTCTTTTTCATAAATACAAAGGTGTACAGTATACTTGTTTATAATATATATATATATATTTATTTTTTTAATTTTTTTTTATCCAATTAGAATTGTATTTTTATTGCTAATTAATCAAGCAGAAAAATCGTAATCAAATTTCAATAGCTGTAATAGCGTATTCCTTTTTTCTTGTTATACACTTTATTTGGTAGATATTGATACATTGCATTTGTTTTTAATATACATAGATACATAAACAAAATACTTTTGATTTAAAATAATATCGATGATAGCCAATTAAATGTGTTTATTTTGTTGTTGTTGTTAATTAATCAAGAAGACAAATGAAATGGGATTTTCGACGATGGATCGATCGATCAAAAACGATTTTGTGGTTAGGAGAGTGAATAAGAGAAAGAAGATGAATGGGTGAATCGACAATTTTATTAGTTTAGTTTGCGCGATTTCAGCGATTCTGTATGAAACCATGGACAAATCTGTAACGCCGTAGTTTCAAACGCGAAAAGCTATTACGGTGCTATCAGACACTCTCTTCCTCTTTCCCTCTTTCTCTATGTTTCTCTTTTATTCGTTCGTTCGTTCGTTCGTTCACTCTCCATCTCTCTTTTCCTTTTTCTCTCTGAATTTTCCCTCGAGTGACATATTTTTTTTACGCGTGTATTCCTGTTGACGACACGAGAGATACATTTCTCTCTCACACCCTTTTACCCCCTTCTATCTTTCTATCTCTCTCATTTCTCGTCTCTCGTGTATTTCCCATTCGCAAATCAAATACTCCTACCCAATCCCGTTCCGTTTGTTCGGTATGATCGATTAAAACCGGCGCGTACCGTGGCTGTTACTATCAACATTGGTATATACTATATATCCAAGCAAAACCAACTCTAGAAACCGAATAAAATATTGTTTCAGACGATGGACAAACGACTGACTCGGTCAATCGCAGAATTAATGATTTTTCTAATATACTCTCTTTCTCTCTCTCTCTCTCTCCTTTCTTTCATTTGCTCATTTATTCTTTGCTTCGTTGAACTTGTATCTAGCAATGCATGTCATTGATCGCCGTTATTTAATACCTTGCCTACTTTATTTTTTCTCTTTCACTTTTGAACTTTCTCTGTAAATTACATAGTCGTTATTTCCACAACTAACCCATTATTGATTTGAAATTTTCTTCCATGACGCTCCCAACAACTCCCATTTGAAATTTCATTATCGTTTACCCCATTCTTTCTCTTTCTATCTTTTGTTATAGTTACCCATAAAATATATAAATTTCGAATTTCGATATAACGATCGCAAGGCAATAGAAATTGTTCATACAAATTATTATGCACATCCAACTATTTTACGATTATTCATCGACTTTTTTGTTCGAATAAATAGGTATTTGTAAAATTCTTTTTTTTTTTCTTTTTTCTTTCACCGATACCTTTTTTCAAGTACTTTTTTATTCATTAAAAAATTTACATTTCCATCCAACGACTTTTATAAAAAAAAAAAAAAAACTAACCAAAGTAAGGAAAATATTTTTCCCCTACCGCATTTAGGAATATCATCAACGAGCAGGAAACATTACCATATGTATATTTTATGAGCCTCGAAGTTTACTGCAACTTAACTCCGTGTAATTGGAAATTGTTTTAATGTTTAAATTCACATTACTTACTTAGTTTGGCTTGAATTATATAAAATGACCTCACGATTACCTCGTTGTTGAATTTGTGTATTTTTTTTTCTTTTTTTTTCATCCACGGAAAAAAGGAACTTGCAATTAACCGGAACAATTTTCAAACTTTTTAATTATACTTTTATTACTGGTTCTTTCTCTATACGTGGTTCTTTTTTTTTTTTCTCTCTCTCTCTCCTTTTTTGGCGAAACGATCTTTCACGAACAAACTATATACCCCACTTTTATTCTCCCTTAGCGTTATTATTCCAACAAGCTTTAAAAATTTTGCACGAAAGCGATTTCGATTTGATTTTAAAGTTTGTGAGAGCCCTTATAGAATGTCTTAAACGTCATCGTTTGTACGTTTATCGAGTACTATGGACCGTCCCACTCTTCTTATATACGCTGGATAAGAGTAATGTGAGGAACAGGAAAGTAGATCTAAATGGAGTTGAAGGTACCGTTTGCTTTGCGAATAACGTTTCACCTTATCGAGTATGATCGAAAGGAGAGAAGAGAAAGAAATAGACAGTGAGTGGGAGAGGGGGAGAAAGAGAGAGAGAGAGAGAGAGGGGATACATTGTAGAAAGATTATAATTGCTCACGATGCACTTCCGGGTATGGTAGATTGAATTATTGGACAGCTTGTTATCCTTTGAAAAAACTCAAATATAAGAAAGAGAGAGAGAGAGAGAGAGAGAGAAATAAATAAATTATATAATATTTGATAGTGAAAATATCGAATGATTAAATAGAGTAATAAAAGTAAATAAAATTTAGTTAAATTATAATATATTTAACAAATGATGGACTGTGCATGTTGCGTAATTATAATGTAATGCAGTATTTCTTAAAGAGTGATTTTTTTGGCAAAAAATTATACAATTGTCATAACTATCACTTCATTTGCGACTTTTTATTTGTGCGAAGCTAGGTTTCCCGTAGCTGTTATGATAGAATTTAACTAGGGGATAGTTAGATCGAACCCCCCTTCAATTTTTTTCAAACTTTGCATAATTGTAGTAGTCTGTAACATACTCTAGAAAAAAAAAAATAAAATTAATTAAACATACTTTATAATAACGAAAATAAAAAAATAAAAAAATATCAGAAGAAACAAATTTTTTTCTGTCGAGGAATCGATCCAGCAACATCAGAGACACGAGACCACCATTTTGCGAAATTTCTACCCGGTTAAATATCTAGTGTTTTTTTTAAAATAATAGAACGAACATTTGCATGGACTACTACAAATGTGCAAAGTTTGAAAAAAATCAAAGTCCTGGTAAGTATTACATGAAAATCAATGCGGAGAAACAAACGAGGATAGAGTTGTCCAGATTAATTCTACGATTTGAGAAAATGTGTAGCAACCATCCCACTAATTATTTTAATTAGTGAAATTTTTATAATTACTTTTTTCTTTTGTGGTCATTTAAAATGTGTTTTATTTGTTCTTATGCAAACTCTTGCAAATAATTACGGGCTATTTCGCACAGTAGTCTATATGTTTGATATTGGGTATTTTGGGAAAATCTGGAGTTTAACAAGGACACTGCTAATCAAACAAGTCTGAAAACCATTGATATAATGTGTTTAATTGTTAATTGATATTAAATGAAATTGAATATCTCACAATCAAAGCTTTATCAGAATTTATAGTTTATATATGTATATGTTACTTGTAAAATACGAAATCCGGCATTCTACAGAATGCCTAAAACTATTTGATACATTTCCTAGGCATTCTGTAATATTAACGAATGCGGGATTAAAAATAAGAAATTTCAAAAAAAAGATTTAATTAACGATTTTAAATATCAGCTTGTATGAACAAAGTGATTTATCGGAAAGAAAGTTAAAAAAAACTTTTCAGAAATATCGTACAGAGAGAGAATATTAAATCATAGGACATTTAATCATACGAACGCGAGTATTATAGGAAGATTGATAGTATCGTTCGATATATTTGTACGTTCGATTAATGCTTTTGACATTCTATTATTTGATATTGATATCAATTATTTAACAAATATTGTACATTCGTTTCCCAGAAAAGTGCAGTATATTAATTCAATAAATAATTATATCAATAACATGCGCGGATATTTATCTTCATTCGGCAAAGGTTGAAAAGTATTAATACGCGTGACAGAAAATACGATTTTAAAGTTCGATATGAGAGAAGACATTAGAGGGATTAGCTAGCTAGCTCGAAGAGTACATTTTTAACAAATAAATCCTTACGATCTCATCGAACTTTCTCTACTTAGTCAACGATCGTTCTCTTGTGGCTTTTCTTTCAGTTCTATCTTGTTTCTCATCAAGGTGAAATCGAGAGAAAGAGAGAAGAGAAGAGATGAGATGAGAAGAGAAGAGAAGAGAAAGAGAAAGAGAGGGAAAGAGAAGTATCATCTGTTTCTTGAAAATCTTTAAGAACGAAACACCCAAGAGAAATTTCCTTCAACGAATGAGAATTTGTTGGGGGGTGGGAAAGGGGAGGAAAGACGCAAGAGACTCGAACGTTTGCTTTTCCCACTTTGCATTCTCTCTTTTTCCTTTTTCTTTTCTTTCTCTCTTCCTCCAAGAAAGAATAATTTTTTTTATACAGATATATCTTCTATTAAATAAATGAGCAACGATTTCGAAGAGTATTTTGCATGGTCGTTGTTATTTTTTTCCAAATTTGATTACACGCTTCTTTTTAATTAATGATATATATATACACACACACACACACACACACGCAGTATTTTGTTTTTACAGTATTATTTATAATATTTATTATATGTGTAAAATTAGTTTCATTTTGATAATTGAAAATCCTTTTTCTCATTGTTAATAACAAAAATATATTCTAGTAATTTTAATTTTGAAAACATTTTTCAAGTATTCGCACGGAAAAATAATACAATTCTTTCCCTAAAATGCGCCTAGTTATTTTATGAATTACCACTAGATTTACGGAGATGTTATGTTTACTATTTTTTAAAAACTAACAAACATTGTTTGAATGAAGAAATAAGTAGAGGAGAGGAATTAATATTTACTTATATTTCATTAGGGCATATTAAAAATTAACATATATTTTTAAAAAATAATATTTACATTTTATATATATATATGTATGTAACAAAAATATTTGAAATGATTTAAATTGGCTCAGTCCGTAAATTTAGTGTTAATTAAAATATAAAATTTAGCGCTTAGACAAAAGTATATAAAGAATATAAATAAATGTTCTACCTTTTCTCCTTTGTTACTTTTACTCTTACCACTTTTTCTCTCATCTATTCTACTTCGATAGACATCGTAAAGGTAAAAGTTACTGGAAACGGAACACGTGAGAGGCGTTGACGTTCTATAGTTAGAAACTTTAAATTAGTATCGCGGTAAGAATCAGTATCTTTTTTCGAGGGTTTCACGTACGATACATCGACGAGTCTATACTAGTACATTGGAAAAGAAACAGAGAGAGAGAGAGAGAGAGAGAGAGAGAGCGAAAGAGAGAGAGAGAGCGAGAGAGAGAGAGAGAGAGGAGAGAGGAGAGAGGAAGACAGAGAGGGAGAGAGGTTGGTTTATTGATCGAAGTTTACGGATTGGTTCGCTTAATGAGAAAGTTGGCACTTTACTACTTGTTAAAGGTATCGAATGGACAAGAGAGAGACAAAGATAGATAGATAGTTAGGTAGATAGATAGATAGAGAGAGAGTAAAGAGGAGGTCGATAAGGAAACTCGAGGTTAGGAGACCAGACGAGCGATGTGTTCGTTAGGCATGAATAATGCAGACTCTGCGCTATGAAGGAGTTAGATAGATAGATAGATAGATAGATAGATAGATAGATAGATAGATAGATAGATAGATATACATACATATATATAGGGATGAAGATGAAGAAGCTACGCTCCCATTGGTTTGGACCGTACGGCTGTTCGATAGGACTTTGATCTTTTGTAGTCGTTGAATTTATGTTGGCAGGTTAGTAGACGATAACACAAAGGTGCTCAAAGCTATCTTCTTTCCCGTTCTTTTATCTATGTCTCTTTTTCTCTTTTTTTTTTTTCTTTTTTCTTCTAAGGTGCAACAAGGCGACCCGGCAAACTCACTTTGTCCTTAAAAGAGGGGCGGAAAGAAAATTACCGGACGGTACTTGTTATGCATAAGAATATCCTTGGATACTACCTTACGTCGTAGCTTGATTTAATCTTCGTTTATCGATTTATTTTTTTTTCTTTTTTATTGTTGTTGGTTTTTTACTTCTTTCCTTGTGTTTTTTGTCATCGACGAAGATTCTCACGTAAGAAGAAATTGTTATTTACGAATGTTCGATCGTGATTAGATTACGTATATTTTAATCAACTTGCGTTGAAAAGATGCGTCGAGATGTTTTTGTTTCTAAATCGTAAACGACGTATTATTATACCCGTTGATAGACAGTTCTCGCATAAATAAAAATAACGTTCTCGGCAGGTAGGTAACCTAACGATGAAATTGTTTATTGAAGTACAGTTTCATTATTGTTCTACATATTCCAGATTGTTTTGAAAAATATCATACTATAACGTAATTATTAATAAACAAAATAAGTATTCATATCTCTGTGTTTAAGGCTTTGTGTGGTTAAATTGATTCGGTTGATTAGAAAATTCGAATGAATTCATCAAATATGAAAATAGGAAATTGATAAGAATATGCGTAAAAAAACTTCCTGAGACAAATGAAAATCTTTAGAAAATAGATACAGGTTTCTTTTCGATATCGCAAAACGAGTCTTTTGAGTTCCATTATTCGATCGTTTACATTTTCGAAAGGGGAAATAAAAGGAAAGGATAACGAAAGAAAAAGTAAGAGGATCGACTCTCATTCAGTTGTAAAATGCAAATCGTGAATCCCCGGAAATACATCACGCACGTATGGAGTTCCGTTCTGGATATATACCTCTATGTATAATACATGTATACATATATATACATAAAGTATATACGTGCCATGCGTGCACGAACATTGCCATTTCGTCTCTGCGATTTGTTTCTCTATACAGGAATCATACGAGAAAAAGAGATAGAGATACAGAGAGATAGATAGAGAGAGAGAGAGATAGTGATCTAGTTTACATATTCACACACATACGTACTATTTCAAAGTGTTTATATTTTGATAAAAAATAAAAAAGCTTGTGTTTATTGTGTCGATGCAGTACAAAAGAAACGGTTTCATTGATATGCATTCTAATGCAAAAGCATATCGATGAAAATTTGAACAAAATCTCTAACGAGCTTTGTTAGAAGTTGAATTAAAAAAGTAGAATGAAAATATGTCTACGGATAATGAAAATACTTTGAAAAAAATATTTATGATACAAAGATAACAATATCTTTTCTTTTTTTTTTTGACATTACAATCTTGCATTCTTTTCGAAATATAACTTCGTTATTTAGTTAAAAACTAGGAGATGCTTTGAGGTGAATGCAATGTTTTCCCTCTCCAAAAAGCGTGAAACGAAAAATCGTAACACATTTTAACGTCGACTGAGGTAACTGTGCAAACGTGTTGGCATGGTTACTGTATCATACTTGTACCAATGTTAATAAAAATAATTCAAATAAAATATAGAAAAATAAATATAATATATATATATTAGCACTAAGAGAGATAAACTGTAACTAGAAGAATTAGATACGGAAGTTACACTTCAAACGTGTTAACTATCTCCACACAGTCACACACACACATTGGTATTTTTTTTTATTGTATGATTATGTATGAGAATCGTGAATGTATTTAAATGTATCAGGAAAGTGTGAGAAAGAGAAAGAGAAAAAGGAGAGACAGAGAGACAGAGAGAGAAATAGTTTGATCAGTGTGTATGTATATGTATGAGACAGTGAGAGAGAAGGTGGATTACGTCGAAACTCGGTGGTTGCATCGCTGCGTCAGCTGGACCGTTACTGGTGATAGCTACGCTGTAGACATCACTATAATGGAATGCGTCAGGTTGCCTTTATGTCTCTTCCTATACCCACAGCATCCTGCCTTTGCGTATCCTGCCGCTGCTTGCTCGTCGTTTCTTATATGTACCACTTTCCTATAAGCGCTCATCTTCTATGCTATTCCAACTATGCGAACTTGCCGGATTAAATCTATCTCTGACTTCCCCCTTTCTCTCTTTTCCTTTACTTCTTTCTCTCACCCTTCCTCTCTTTCTTCTTTCTTTCTTTCTCTCTTGTTCTTTATCTTCGTACAGGATTCACATCAGTTATAGTTGAAAACTAACTTTAGGCTTTGCAAACTTTAGCGTGGCTTGTGTTATAAAGTACCATATTTTTTTTTTTGTGCAATTGCGTAATTAATTTGGATAAAAGAAAAAAAAAGAAGAGAAAGAACATAATCGATGCAAGGATTTTGAAATAATAGAGTTCTTGATATATCGGGAAAATTGTTTTTTTTACTAAGTTTACTCTTAGGGAGGTTGTTTTCTGGACGGGTTTAATTAAGATGAACACTATATTTATCCGTTGAACGTTTCGTCTCTATTTGAGACTTCCTCAGCAACTAAAATTATTTATTATGACATATTATTTTATATACAAATACCAAAAAGAA